>NW_012267330.1:4760399-4773428 GCF_000151885.1 Dipodomys ordii | reverse complement strand
TGAAACATGTTCTGCATCCCACGCTGAAGGTGAGTCACTAATATTGCTGAGTTTATACACTTGAAAACTGGCTTCTTGAAGAAAATAATTGCATTGGATTATTTGCAAGCATGTGTAAAGCAAGTCTAATGAGATCTGGGACTTCTATGAAGTAGAAACTCTCCTGTGGTGGCCCATTTCATTTAATCCATCTATTTAATCTTTTCCTTCATGCTAGATATTTCTCATATTTTCAGATTCTCTTTGAAATAACAAATGTTTATGAAATATAATCTAGCAATATATTTATTTGTGTCTTTGTGCTACTTCCCTGTTTAAAAAAAAGCAAAAGAAGAAATCCACACATTCTTCACAAACAAAAAGAAAATTGTACCTAAGAGTCACCACTCATCCATTCTGAGACAGGGAGGAGCTAACAACAGCCAACAAAATCACAGTAAGAAAAAAATTGAAAAATCAGAAAATAATAACTCTACATGGCATCATGTTTGTCATGGTGCTTATGTATATACACTGACCTGCCTTCACCACAAAGGATGGAGGCAAGTATGATTAGCTCGAGCTTTCCAGTAAAACACAGGGCTATGAAGTCAAGCGGCTTACTAGTTACCTGCAAATAAACCTACCTGCAAAATGTACACAAAAAATATTATTTTCCTCTCAGCCACAGAATTGTAATCTGTGAATCACTGAGGTCCTTTATTTATGGGTATTGTAAGGAACACTTCCACACAAACAGAATATCTTAAAATACATTCTATAGTTTAAACTCATATTTTACATGTGTTTAAGAACCTCATCACATAAGAAATGTCTAAATAGATAACATTATATATTAAGATTCCCTGTTAAAAATATCATAAATATATTCTAGTTCTTAGGAATGAGGGAAATCATGCAACTTACTTTTGTTTTTTTTTCATTTTTCTTAGTTTTCTGTACCTTGTGTCTTGAATAGAAGATAATTGGATATGTGGAAAGGAAAGGGAATCACAGAAACAGCAGGACAAAGGATGAACCAAAACAACATTGATACTCACTTGACACTATGTTAGCTATGTACCTTATAACTTGGAGAGGAGGGGAATAGGGAGGGGTAAGTGGGAGATAATGAGGGAGGGGGTAACAATGACTAAATACAAAAGTGCCCATTTCCTTATGTAACTGCAAACCCCCTGCTCATCACCTTTCCAATAAAAATATAATAAAATAAATAAAATAAAAATAACACTATGTGTTAAATATAAACACATCTAAAGATATGTACATTTAAAGAAGGTTATGTTTGCTTAGAATCCTTATTGCAATTCTTGTCTTTTTAATTCATAATAGTAAAGCAATATAATCCCACAATTAAGTACAAACAGAACCTTAAAATAGCCTTAGAAATGAATCTTCATTCACATAAAAAAGTGATATTTTATATTGCTGGGAGAAAAATAAATTCATCCACAAAATGGAACTTACTTATGGTATTTTGCGAACAAAATCTGTAGAAATCCTGACAGATTACATATCAAATGTCAACTATATTTATCTTTAGCACTCAATATTATGACTACGTGTGTTTTCTTATTCTGTAAATTTCCATGCTTTATAAGATTACCTTATTGAGGTATATCATAGTTGTAATTAGGAAGAATCACAAGCCTAATTTTAAAGTGAAAGTGGAAATATTTTATAAAGGTCCAATCTAGTGACACTGATTAACTGAATATATGGGCTGTGGGGATTGTGTTCTAGCGTTTTCAAGTTTAATGTTTGAGTGTGTTTGGGATTTAGACCAATGTATAATGTAATAAACTAGTACCTAATACATTAATCCAGCATTAGCTGCTGAGTCTTCACCTGGAGCTATGAGGATGAGGAGGAATGAAGACACTGATAAAAACTGATGAGATTAAACTGTAGAATTTCAAAAGAAGTTTAGAGAAAGGTAATCAGTACAGCTCTTGAATATCCAATAATCATCACCAAAAGATTAAGGGATAAAGAGAAGATCTCAGGTAGAGTTGGGACAGATGTTGTGGTAAGTGTGTATATACCTGTGGGCCACCATACTGTAGATTTCCAATGGCAAATATTGCAGAGTAAATATACTGTGAGCTGTCAGTGTAAGGCTCACCATAGCAGATAAATGTAGATAGATATGTAGCAGAACCCCAATTCAAAAATGATATACCTGTCTTCAAATATTGCATCTTTTCACATGATCCCAGTCACCCCAACCATCCCATGTGTAATGTCACTTGATAGGGAGCAGATAGACAGCAAAGAAGAAAAAGAAGATGGGGAAATACAGTATATAATGGTGCACAGAGAATAGGAAAGGTGGAAAAAAACAAAAAAAAAATTGCAACAATCATACTCACAAGACACTATGCTGAAAACGAACTTTACAATTTCTGGTGTGAGTGTGTAGCGGGGAGGGGAAGAGATAGTAGGAGAAAAACAAAGGGGGAATTTACAATGTTCAACAAAAAATGCACTCATTACTTTACTCATGTAACTGTAACCCTCTGTACAGCATCTTTACAATAAAATAAAATAAAAAGAAGTGAGGGTATCAGTAGGGACTGTTGTCCCAGAAAACAGGAAGTGGGCAGGGTACAATGGAGACTACTGGTGACCCAAAACTAGCTTTACATGGAGAAGTGAAAGGAAAAACAAATTTCTGAAAGATGAAGAATAATTTTTTAAAAGACAGGATGCATCTAAAATGAAGGGAAATAGAAAACAAGAGTGATGGTGTTGCAAGCTCAAAGTACTGTAGTACAGATGGTGAGGGTGGCCTCCATATCTTGGAGCTACCTTTGCTCCAAGTGGATATGACACTGTCACATTATTACCATTGAATGCTACATAGATTATGTTATGTTTCTTGTCCCCTGAAGGCTTAAAATGCCATTTCAAGCCTGCACTGGTGGCTCATACCTGTCATCCTAGCAACTCAGGAGGCTGAGTTCAAGCCCTGGGCTGGCATTCTCTCTCTGTCTCTGTTTTTGTCTCACACACAATCTAGGGAAGTCTCTATAACCACGTCCTCCAATAGAATGTAGTAGCAGCGACTCCACAAGTTTCCCCAAAGAGGATTTTAAAGTACAAAACAGCTTCTCCTGGTGCTCGCTTGTTAGATAATACCTTGAAAGCCTAAGGAAACTAATGAGAAGTCCAGTAGCCTAGAAAGCTTGCTGGAGAGACTATGAGGAAAAACTTTAAAGCCAGCTAACATAGAAAAGTTATGAAACTCTTATATCCAGTTAACCAGCAAAAAGCTGAAAATGGAGGCTCAAGTGGTAGAGCAGTAGCCTTGAGCAAAGAAGCCAAGCAAGAGAGCAAGGCCCTGAGTTCAAGACATAGTACTTACACAAAAAAGAAGAATTAAAAGATAGTAAATCACCAAAGAAACTTACACTGAAGTATTTCAAAGGCCATTACATGTTTCAATAAATTGGTTAAATCATTTCTGCACTCAACATATAATTCTAATAATAATCTACAGAATGAATGAATCAAGAATTCAACATGTGAATTCTTTTATGATCCCTGCTGATCAGAAAAAACATATTTTCTGAGGCCAAAACAATAATTAAAATCATAAATATGTATTGCTACATCAAGGCAAACAATTGGAAAATTCAAACTCATTAAGAATATTTTAATCATCTCATTATTTTGGTGGCATGGCTGTGTAGAAATAATTCTAATTGTCCTCAGTTTAAGAAAAACATGGAAAGACAAGGTGGTTTTGTTTTGTTTTGTTTCCCAGGGTAGAAACTGAACTTGACTGAAAGTGGAGTATGTCTCTGAGCTGGACACATGTATGAGGAAATAGGCTACAGGAAAGCATATATAGATGCAATGACATTTTGGTTTAATTACTGAGCCCACTGTACAAACACGCTATTAATAACAAAACAAGTCTAATTCCAGGTTGCTATGAACAGAGAAATGAATAATACCACCCACAGATGATACCTCCAGGAAGTGATGTTACAAGTGGCCTTGATGTTTGTATTTCACAATAAAATCAGGGAATACAGACTCAGAGAGGACTTGCTGATTCACAGTGCTCCGGAATCCCCCAAAGCGCTGAGAGACACAAGCTTTTCTATAAATTACATCTGCCAGCAAAGAAATGGATGGAGTCACACCATCTTTGTACTCTCTCCATCTTTCTTCACTCTCCTCCCTCAACCCACCCTGGCTGATCATCTATCTTTCTTTCCAGTCTCAGCCACAGGAAACAGAAGTAGCTATCCAAAATGACAAGTAAATATTCCTGGTAGAGTTTCAGTTTTCAGCATTGCAGTGAGCAGCGACACGTGCAAGCTGGTGTGAGCAGATGTATTTTCAGGTTCCATGGTTGAAAAAACACCAGGCTTCACATTTGTCAGAGGAACAAGCAGGACTCAGTGAACCCAAAAGTGCTCTGTTAGATATCAGAAGAATGCTCAGCCCATGCAGAGCAGGATAAAAATTTATAAACCCAGATAAAGGCTCTTTACTTTCATTGATGAAAACAAAACAAAAACAAATAACACCTGCTAGTTCTTCCAGGCCAAGAACTACATAACAAACATACATACTAAATTTTAAAAATGCAATGTACAATAAAGCTTACTTTCTCATCACTCTAATTTACTCCATTCTCATTGGTTATTTTTATTGCTAAGGAGCTAAAATAAAAACTACAAAAGCTAACCAAGTCCTTGACCAGATTAAAGAATGCTATGCAGAATGGAAAATTAAAGGACATCCATGGCTCATGCCTGTTATTCTAGATACTCACAAGACTCAGATCAGAAAGATTGCAGTTCAAAATCAACCCAGGAGGAAAACTCCAAGAGACCCCATCTCCAAATAACCAGAAAAAAAACAAGATATGGCTCAAGTAGCATAGCACCACTGAAACAGGCAAGCTGAACAAGTTTAAGGTCATTCAAATCCCAATGCTATACCCACCCACAAAAAATTAGTATTGCCCATGTCAGGTGGAGAATACTGTAATGATTTTTGTTTTCACAATCGATGTCATCAAGACATCTCAACACAAATATGGAGACTATGTTCTAAGGTGATTTCAAGTTCAAATTAAGAAAAGGATGAGGACTGCTATTCACACTCTTCATGTTCTATCTCACTCCCTGTGCTCAGAGGACACAAACTGGGCAGAACCTTCTCAGAACATGCTCTTCCATCCTAGGACAGAAGCACTGTCAACCTAGCATTTTGTAGAACACTGAGGAAAAGCCAGAAGACCTTGACTAGACCATAGCTTTTGTTTGCCCAGTTGGCCAGTCATTCTGTCTACAAATATTCACCAAACAGCTGTAATAAGCTGCACTGGGAATTGTGGAAAGATTTGTGAAATAAATGGATACATCTTTGTCTGCAGTTCAGTTACTGTTCAGAGATATCAACCAGTACTAATCTAATAAGGCCACTCAGGGATTTCATGTGCTTAAGTCTGCAGACTGTACCTTTACCCTGGAGGGAGGAGTTCTCAGCAATGCATTTGACTGAACTAGAATGAGCAGTCTAGTCAGAGGAAAGAGAATATTCAAATGCCCTGAAACAGGACTGGCAATAGAACAGACAGGGAACAGAACCAAGTAACTAGGGAGCAGAAATTCCAAAAGGGATCATGAACAGACAGTACATGTTTAGTTACATAAGCACCCTGGATGGCCCTTGTTCATTATAACTATTTTCATAAAATCTCACTGATTAACTGATTTGACTTGTCTGAGTTTACCTTTTAAATGTTTAGTATCATGTCCAAACTTAATCCTATACCTCTCTGAGTTGCCACAACTGTGGGAGAGAAGTGAATGTAAGAGCCAGAGCAAGTAAATGCCAAAACCAGAGCAAACCTAGTGTTGGTAGCTCACGCTTGTAATCCTAGCTTCACAGAAGATTGAGATTTGAGAATCCTGTTTCAAGGCCAACTCAGACAGAAAAGTTTACTAGAGTTCATTTCCAAAATATACAGCAAAAAGCAAGGTTGAAGGCATTTCTCATGTGATGGATTGCCTGTTTAACAAGACCCTGTGTTCAATCCTCAGTCCTGAAAGGAAAGAAAGGGGGAAAAAAAGCAAACAGTTCTAGCTTCACCCACATCAGCAGCTCCTAATGAAGAGTTTGTTGGAATTCAAACAACCTTTACAAAGAATTGCACTAAACTTATTGAATTACCAATTCTCATTTTTTTGTTGCTTAATTCAAGTAACAGATTTTAGCATAGTACTTAGCACTTGTTATATATTCTGTGGCATAAATATGGATATAAATATGAAATAAGTCTATGTTGTGAAACAACTCAGCATCTAAGAAGTGCAATCACTCCCCTCTCCCCCACCCCTCCCACCTCCAGCCATTCCTACTTGAACATTTCTAAATATCTCCTGAACTGGTATGTCCATTTCTTTCCTTACATTTGGTAAATTTTATGTAATTATTTAATTGAATAAGTCTTCTGTGCATTTAGTCTATGTCTCAGTTCCCTCTTCTGGACACAGATTCATGCGTTTATTCTCTTAATATTGTCAGAGTTCTTAGATCTGGTGACCATACTTACTTTGTTGTGATGCTGTTCTTGGCTGCTATCTGAATTTTAACACCAGCCTGCACCAGATGGAGGTGTGCAGGAAGAGAACTTACAGTGAGGAGAGAGAGATAGGGGAGGACAAGGGGGAAATTTGGCCTCAGTGAATGTGGAAGTGATGTCAGAGCGTGTACTGTCCCCAGGCAATCAGTTACCTGGGCACAGGTGTGCTGGGTGGGATGTGCTCAGGGAAAACAAAAGAGAACAAAGGAGACAGGGTCTACTTGCATTTTCCATGGAGTGAAAACAACAGAAGGGACCATTTTCCTTTTATGAGAATATCAAGTTCACTCATGAAATTTTTTATCCAAATCTTCAATTTAAATCTTTAAATCATGATTGTGTTTGAATCTTCTTGGAGGTCATAGATCATTTTTATAACTAGATTTTAAAAAAATTACTTGTCATTACAGTCATTTCAATATCCTTGCATTCTATTATAGTCGAATTATGTTATCTTGCTTTTAGATGTTTCTTATTTTGCAATATATGTATATTTTTGGATCAATTCTACTTCCAGTTATATATGGAGGTCTTTTTGGTAAGCACCCTTCTTGTGAGGACTCAGTCCCAGGACTTCTAAAAGCAGAGTAAACAATCAAACATGGCAGCAATAAATAAGACAGAAAGAGTAGGTAAAAGGGATATGATAAAAATCAATTAAATACAACTGCTTTAACTCCAGTAAGCCCTGAAAATAATGTGATTTTAAAAATGAACAATTGAGGGGCTGGGAAGGTGGCTCAGTGGTAGAGCGCTTGCCTTGCATGCATGAGGCCCTGGGTTCGATTCCTCAGCACCACATAAGCAAAAAAAAGCTGGAAGTGGCACTGAGGCTCAAGTGGTAGAGCACTAGCCTTGAGCTGAAGAGCTGAGGGACAGCAGCCAGGCCCAGAGTTCAGGCCCCACAACCGGACCCCAAAAATTTTTTTAAATAAAAATAAAAATGAGCAATGAAATTAAAATTTAATAAAGACAAGGGTGATAAATTATAAAATATAAAATAACAGAGGGGTATTGAAGATAGTTAAAAATTTTAAGGTAAAGTTAAATACCAAAGAAACAAGGAAAAGACAATGAGTAAGTAGAACATAAAAGTAGTAGAGATAAAATATAATTGTAAAACAAGTAAAGTATATAAATAGAATTCGATAAAGTTTAGATTAGGAATAAAAACATTTTTGTTTTATTATTACTTATGTACTTATTTTTTAATTTTTAATTTTAATTTTATTGTCAAGGTGATATACAGAGGGGTTATAGTTACATAAGTAAGGTAGTGAGTACATTTCTTGTCAAACTTTTTCCTACCCCCATTACCCACCCCCCAAGTTGTACAGATCATTTCCAACATTGTGTCTTGTGAGTATTGCTGTTGCATTGGTGTATTCTTTGTCCTTTGTCTCATCATTTTTTGCTCCCCTTCCCTTCCCAATACAGATAAATATATATGTATATATGCACACACACACACACACACACACACACATACAATAACCAGGGTACCAAAATCAAATACAGTGACAACAGAGGATAACCCATAGGGGGGAAAACACATAAGGAAGCACACACACACACACACACACACACACACACACACACACACACATCACATTTTCTTGATCCATTCATCTACTGAGTAGCATCTGGGTTGGTTCCATATCTTAGATATCATAAATAATGCTTACTTAATTTTAGATATAATATTTCTATAATCATATTTAAGTAGCTATAAAAAGGAGTTACCACTTAACAAAGCTGTTTATAAATACAATATATCTTGATCAATGTCACCACTTCCAATATTCTCACCCATCTTTTCCCTACCTACCCCTCCCCTCATTGTCTTTATTTTGTAGTATATACACTGTAATTTTATCTTCATTTTCCACCTTTTCTCCTCTTCATTCATCTATCTCTTTCCCCTTGACCCTATCTCACCCATTTGAGTGTTTTACTTTGCTGAACTTTGATTTTGGTTTTCTAAGGAATTACACTATTGGAGAGCTCCCTTGGATCTCCCATATTTCAGTTAATACATGAGTATATGCTTGCATACTACCCAATGTATTTAGTTGAGTTTTTAAGCTAGGTATTACATCTACATATAAGGGAAAACATGGATCCTTTGTTTCCCTGGGCCTGACTTACTTCACTTGACATGACTTTGTCTAAGCCTTTCCATTTCTTGACAAATGGAAGAAAACATTTTAAAACAATCAAAATAATTACAACATATGGTAAAAAAAAGAACACAGGCTTTTTGAAGGCAAGAATTAAAGATGTTTCTGTCTGAGTCCTCTAATACTGGAATCCCCCTGTGAGAGTTGGGACATAATGGGTCATGTCTAGTTCATTGTTGTTCTGACTGGTATTTAAGCAGTGCATTCAATGGTAGGTCACAACAAGCAGAGAACTAAACTTTCAGGGGATCAGGATGCTGTCACTCTGACTGTCAGTCTCAGGTCTTTCAGTCTCCCTTCCAGCAGCATGAAGACACTGAGCTATCTGCTGCATCTGAGCTGAGATGAAACTACAAACAATAAGGATGTGCCTCTAGATGCCCAGCAATTAGCCAGCTATTGACCTGGAGCTCTGAATTTCTCTAGTAATATATAAGCAGTGGGGCCCACTCCTGGCAGGAGTGAGAGAGGGCAAGAACTCCAGCTACTGTTCTTTCACAGACTATCTCCCTGCTGGCTAAATGACTACATTCTATATCTGTGTCATGGGCTTGTCTTCCATCCAGAACCTGGAGTAAGGTGTCCCCAACTTTCCTGGTTCAAGTCCCCAAATAATAACAGTTTTCAAAGATGGCATCTGGTTGTAACAGTCATAAACTATGAGGAGAGTTAATGTATTTCTCTGAAGCTAGTCTTTCACACAGGAGGCAAATCTAGCCACTGAATTTGAGTCTCATGAGAATTGGGAAATCTATCCACTGGATTTGAGAATTGGGATTTCTGTGGTGGCTAGTGCTGACATTTTGTAGTGATCAAGGTTGCCTGGTTTCTACAGGACTAGAGCTGCAGACTGCTTTTTGTTTTCCTCTGAACCACCTTTTTCCTGCCCTATGCTTCTTACCTGTCCTGTTACCTTCGCTGAAGTCTGAAATATAACGCCTAACCAAGTCTGTGTTCTACACTTAGTGCAGAGATTCTCCATGGAGGCAATTTTTCTTCTACAGGAATATTTGATAATGTCTAGAGGCATATTCACCTGTCATCATTGAGATGAACTACAGGAAGACAGTACATAGAGGATAGAAATTCTGTTAAACAATCTTGATCTATAAAGAAGCAACCTGAAATAAACTATTTATCAGTCTCAATATACAGATAATGTCAATCATGTTTTGCATGATTCTTCCTATGAAAAACAACTGCATGCATCTCTTTAGAAATACTTATTAGTCTATAGAGAATTGCCAAACAATTTATCTCAAATTTATTCCAACTCTCTAATATATTTATGTGCATGCACAAAAAAGGCATAGTTATCATGTCTTCTTGATACATTCAGATTAGTCAATGTGAGAAAATAAATCAGTGACTTCCCAGTGAAAGTGTCCAGGCAGAGTGACCTCTAGGAGCCCAAGGCATAGTTTCACTCTGGTATAAACCAAGAAGAAGAGAGACAGAAAAAAGGAAAGAAAACACAGCACTTAAATTCACACTGTGACATATCTTTTAAAATATACTGTAAAGACAATGCAGCATCCAAAACAGAACAAACGCCTTCATCTATATTGGGGATTAAAAAGGTATTGTCTACCCATTTCCCCCACTCTCATCACCTTTCCATTCTGCTTCTGAGTTCAACTTGTTTAGGTCCTGTGTTGGCAGAAAATAGCATCATTTTCTTCTTTTAAGATGGAACACTAAACACAGAATCACTATATGTTGAAGCAATATCACCCTTGAGCATTTATCGAAAAGATCACAGTCAGTATACAGTAAAGACACTTGCACAACTATGTTAATCGCTATACTACTCACCATTGCCAAGGTATAGAAACAGACCACATGCCCTTGTTTGGACAAATCGATCAAAAAAATGTGGCATATATACAAAAGGGTGATTTACTCATCATTTGGGAAAATATTACATCATTTATAAAGAAATAAGACAAGAAAGATTATGTTAAGTGAATTAAGGCAGGCTCAGAGAGACAAAAGATATATGTTTTTCATATATGAAAGTTAGATCTAATTTATAAATATACAAGTAAACATAAAAGGCTCAGGTGCCCAGGGACACAGACATATTCACTGAAATACAGCATATGTAGGAAGAATCCAAATGGTGTGACTCTTTAAGACAACTAACCCAAAGTCTAACAAAATGAGTATCACAAAACTGGTATTTGACATGTATGTGGTAAAGGTCAAGAGGAGAGGGTAGTAGAAAGAAGAAGGATGGGTGGAATGTTATAGTAATATCCAATGTATATCGACTGGAACTAAAAATTTGAAGTCCTGGGTAGGGTTAGGAGGGATGAGGAGAATGACAAGAGAGGTGAAAATAATTAAGATCCAATGTATTCACAAAATGTCATGATAAATGGTAATGTCTTTGTACAACAACCTAAAGATTAATCAATTAATCAATTAATTAAATTTTTGGTGGTGCTGATACTTGAACTGTGGGCCTGGGCATTATCTCTGAGCTTTTGTGCTCCAGGCTTGCACTCTACTACTTCAGCCAAAGCTCCACATCTGGCTTTTTGTGATTAATAGGAGATAAAAGTCTCACAAATGTCCCTGCCTGGGCTAGCTGCAAACTGCAATCCTTAGATGTCAGCCTTCTGAATAGCTAAGATTTCAGGTGTGAGCTTGTATTTACATTTTTTGAATGGTTTGCCTTTGAATAAGTAACTAAGAGGTCTCAAATTTGCTTAGAAATGTCATGACCAGCTTGCAGTGTTTCTAAAAGTGGCTTAGATAGCCCTGAAGGTGGCAAGCCCCTAGGAACCTATCCCATTACTGTGCCCGGAGGTACTTCCTCATCCCCTTTGCTCATAAAACGACACCCTCAATGATGTTAGCCAGTAGGAACTCACCTGCTTATTTTACAATTTCAGGTCAGGCAAAACTGGAAGGTAAAAATAGAAGAGCCTATATAAGTGATCAAAAACCTTTAAAGTTTTACTTGTAATCTAAAATAAAAATAAATAAAAAGTTTAAAAACAGCCCGGTCTATATTTTTTAACCCCCACCTGTTTTATTTTCTTGTGTTGTCAATTCTCAAATCCCTTCAGGATTTCCAGAAAAAAACAATGTATTTTGGAGAAACTATATACTGCTAATTTTAATATACAGTCTCCCACTTTCCATCATGGTGTTCCCTAACTACATCAGTAGAAAGAAATTTAGAGATTAAAATTTTAAGATACTAGGATCTTCCCAGCCTACATTTCATACTTTCTCTTATACCCTTACTGATCAAATTTCATCAGTGAGGTATGAACATAGTTATATACTTTGTTTCTCTTTCTCTCAAACTCCTTTCTTGGGACCAGAGTCTTTTCTCCACTTACTCAACAGAAAAGGGAAGTAGAAATCAAATAAGGGGTTATGCAGTGTTTTGGGCTTCTATAGCAAAAGTATTTAGCAGATACGCATTCTGGGCATGGGATTGTGCAGAGTGCAAGCATCTCTGTGGAGCCATTCAGAACTCTTGCCCTTCCCACTCTGCTAGGGACAAGCAGACACCAGGGGGTCATCTTTTTATGGAAGTTCAGATTCAACATTGACGATGCTAAACATGAAGGTTTTATGTTTGTATAGTACCTTAATGGACCTTTCTCTATACATGGAAAGAAATTAACTGTACTTCATTCCCTACTTGACAATTAATCCAAACAAAATACACAGTGTGTATTTATTTAGATTTAAATTGAAGATTATCACTCACACACTGTCATCATTGTTGCTGTTGCTCTTGTTCTTCTCTCTCCCATTCCATTACCATTCCTGCCCTTCTTCTCAGCAAAACCTTGTGAAATAGATGGGTAAGACAGCCATTCTGTGTTAGAATATACCTAGCACAAGATCTGAATGAAGAGGGTGGAACAACTCCAGGAGAAGCAGATTAGCGAGCATTGAAAATCACCTAAAGGGACGGGGGACCAAGATGGCAACGGGGCAGTAGGGAAACGCCACAGCTCTCTCCAAACAAAAAGAGAGTTCGAGTTCCAACGCTTAATCTCCCCAAGAGACTGACAACAACAAAAAGACGAACACTCAGAGAAAAACCAGAGGTGGAAAATAACAAAAAAAGAGAGGAAAAGAAGAATTTCAGAACAGAGAAGAGCGAAGAACCCTCCCCCAACCTTTACTGGCCACGTGGCAGTGCGCCAAGCCGCCAGCCAGCCTGCGGGGGGGGGGCTGCCGGAGCCCCAAGAGACACAGGGGGCCGCT
>NW_012267330.1:4748134-4753160 GCF_000151885.1 Dipodomys ordii | reverse complement strand
TGGAGGGGCTAACAATGTTCAAGAGGAAGTGTACTCATTACCTCACTCATGTAACTGTAACCCTCTGTATAGTATCTTTACAATAAAAAAATTTTAAAAAAAATCACCTAAAGGGTATGAGGTGAGAAAACAGGATAAAATTTGCTCATTTATGAGGTGAGAAAACAGGATAATATTTGCTCATTTCTAAATCATATCATGGAGCACACAAATTTATCCAAGAAATACTACTTTTCCTCAAATCTCACATAGATCCAAAGACATTAATTGTTGGGGATTTTAACACACCACTATCCCCACTAGATGGATAAACACGGCAAAAACTCAACAGAGAAAGCACAGATCTAAACAAGTGCATAGATCAACTATATTTCAGACATCTAACCAATATTTCACACTGCAGCATTAGAATGCATGTTTTTCTCAGCAGCACATGGAACATTTTCCAAAATAGACCACATTTTAGGTCACAAAGCAAACTTGTCCAAATTCAGAAACATTGAAGTTATGCCCTGCATTCTCTCAAACACAAGGGAATAATATTAGAACTCAACATCAAAAGCCACCAAAGAAAGTCCTGTAACACATTGAGGCTGAACAACACACTGTTGAATCACCATGTCATGGAAGACATTGAAAGGAAATTCAAATGTTCATGATATTCAACAAAAATGAACACAAAAATTACCAGCTCCTCTGGGACACAGCAAAGGCAGTACTCAGGGGCAAGTTTATAGCTCTTAGTTCCTACATCAACAAATTGGAGAGATCTGAAACCAACAACTTAATGAGACATCTAAACCTCCTTGAAAAAGAGCAGCAAGCTAAACCTCAATCCAGTAGACGGAAAGAAATAATTAAAATTAAATCACAATGCAATGAATTAGAATAAAAAAAAATAGAAAGAATCAACAAAACAAGGAGTTGGTTCTTCGAAAAAAATTAACAAAATAGACCCTTAGCAAATCTTATCAGAAAAAGAAAAGAACACACCCAAATAAACAAACTCAGAGATGAGAAAGGAAACATCATCAAAGAAACAACCAAGATTCAGAACATTATAAAGGAATACTTCTCAAACCTTTATACTAATAAGTTTGAGAACTTGGCATAAATGGACCTTTTCCTAGCAAATATCGACATGCCAAAACTAAACCAAGATGAGTTAAACCAGCTTAACAGGCCCATATCAAGCATTGAAATAGAAACAGCAATAAGAGACCTCCCATGTAAGAAAATCCCAGGACCAGATGGATTTACAGCAGAATTCTTCAACGCCTTCAAAGAAGAGCTCACACCAATACTCCTCCAACTCTTCAATGAAATTGAAACAGAAAGTTCACTGCCGAACTCATTCTATGAAGCCATCATAACCCTCATCTCAAAACCAGGCAGGGAGTCATCAGAGAAAGAGAACTATAGACCCATTTCTATTTTTTTATTGTGAAAATACCATACAGAGGGGTTACAATTACATGAGCAAGGTAATGAGTATATTTCTTATCAAGCATTGTTGCCTCCTCCTTTGTTTCCGCTTACCAACCCTTCCCATCTCCCCTTCCCACCCCCACCACACCAAAGTTGTAAAGTTCATTATTTGACATATCGTCTTAATCTCACTGTTGCAATGGGTCCACCTGTATCCCTATTTAAACAATATGCTTTTTCCCTTCCCCTTCCCAAATTATACCAACATCAAATACAGTAAAAACAGGAGTTATATGTGGGAGAGGGACATACAAAGCAACAAAGAAATCATCTTATAAATATGTTAGAAACAATAGCAAGAAAGAAAACCATTTGAGTCCTTATCTTGGGGTTCATTTCGACTAACATCAAATTTCTTTGATGAACATTGATGTAAAATTTCTCAACAAAATTTTGGCCAATCGACTTCAACAATTCATCCAAAAAATCATACACCACTATCAAACAGGATTCATTTCAAGGATGCAAAGCTGGTTCAATATAAGTAAATCAATTAATACAATTCATCACAACAACAAGAGCAAGAATAAGAACCACATGGTTATTTCAATAGATTCAGAAAAAGCATTTGACAAGATCCAACACCCCTTTATGATAAAGGCTCTGGAAAAACTGGGAATCCAGGGAACATTCCTCAATGCAATAAAGGCTGTATATCACAACCTACAGCCAGCATTATACTTAATGGTGAAAAACTAAAGCCATTTCCTCTTAACTCAGGAATGAGACAAGATGTACACTCTCTCCACTTCTCTTCAATTTAATATTAGCATGCCTAGCTACAGCAATAAGACAAGATGCAAACATAAAAGGGATCCAAATAGGGAAAAATGAAGTAAAACTCTCCCTCTTTGCAGATGACATGATCGGTTTTAAAGAATCCCACAGGGTCCACTTCCAAATTACTCAAACTGATTCAAAACTTTGGTGAAGTTGCAGGGTATAAAATTAGCTCTCAGAAATCAATGGCTTTTCTGTATGCAAACAATGAGCAAAGCGTGGCTGAAATCAGGAAAGCAACTCCAATTGTAATAGCCCCCAAAAATAAAATACCTAGGAATTGACCGAAGAACTGAAGGATCTCTATGATGAAAATTTTAAAAACCTAAAAAAGGAAATCAAAACAGAACTTAGAAAGCGGCAAGACCTTCCCTGCTCCTGGATTGGAAGGATCAACATCATGAAAATGGCAATACTGTCAAACTCTATTTACAAATTTGCTGCAATACAAATCAAATTCCAACCTCATTCTTCAAGGAAATAGAAGAGGCAATCCAAAAATTCATATGGAACAATAAAAGACCCCAAATAGCAAAAACAAACCTTAACAGAAAGAACGGTGCTAGAGGAAGATCAATACCAAATTTCAAACTCTACTACAAAGCCATAGTAATCAAAACAGCTTGGTACTGGCACAAGAACAGACTTCAGGACCAATGGAATAGAATTGAAAACCCAGAAATAAACCTACAGACCTATAGCCATCTAATCTTCAATAAGAGAGCTAAAAAAATAGAATGGAAGAAAGACAGCCTCTTCAGTAAATGGTGCTGGCAAAATTGATCAATCAGTTGCAGAAAACTAAAGCTAGATCCTTATATATCACCCTGCACTAGAATAAACTCCAAATGGATAAAAGACCTCGGAGTCAAAGAAGACACCCTAAAAACCTTACAGAATGAATAGGAGAAACCCTAGGTCTCCTTGGCACAGGCAGAAATTTTCTTAATAGAGACCCAGAAACACAACAAATCAAAGAAACATTGGACAAATGGGATTGCATGAAATTGCAGAGCCTCTGCATGGCAAAGGACATAGCTAGCAAGATCAATAGAAAGCCCACAGATTGGGAGAAGATCTTCACTAGCCATATAACGGACAAGGGTCTCATATTTAAAATATACCTGGACTCAAAAAATTAAATGCCCCAACAACAAATCCTCAAAGAAACGACTTTCCAATAAACTTCTCTGAAGAAGAAACTTCTCTGAAGAGGAAAGAAGGATGGCCAATAGACACATGAAGAAATGCTCAACTTCCCTAGCCATAAAAGAAATGCAAATCAAAACATTGAGATACCACCTCACCCCAGTTAGAGTGGCTATAATCAAGAACTCTAATAACAACAGATGCTGGAGGGGATGTGGATGGAAGGGAACCTTACTGCATTGTGGGTGGGAGTGTAAACTTGTTCAACCACTTTGGATATTAGTATGGAGGTTCCTCAAATGACTCCACATAGAGCTCCCCTTTGACCCAGCAATCCCACTTTGGGCATTTACCCCAATGATCACAAACAAGACCATGCTAAAGCTACCAGTACAACTATGTTTATGGCAGCATTATTTACCATAGCTAAGATATGGAACCAGTAGATGAATGGTATATATACACAATAAAATTCTATGCCTCCATCAGAAAGAATGACACTGCCCCATTTGTTAGGAAATGGAAAGACTTGGAAAAAAATTATATTAAGTGAAGTAAGCCAAGCCCAAAGAAACATAGGTCCCATGGTTTCCCTTATTTACAATAACTAGTATATGTCTGAGACAAGCAGAAACTGTCAGATAAATTGATGTTAGGCAAAATGAACCCCAAGATAAGGATTCAAATGTTTTTTTTCTTTCTTGCTATTGTTTCTAATATATAACCCCTGCTTTCATTGTATTTGATGTTGGTATAATTTGAGGAGGGGAAGGTAAAAAAAACAAATCCTTTAAATAGGGATACAGGTGGACCCATTGCAACAATGAGAAGTACAAGACATTATGTCGAAAAACCAACTTCACAACTTTGGCGCTGGGGGGAGGGGAGATGGGAAGGGTTAGTAAGGGGAAACAAAGGAGAAAGCAACAATGCTTGATGAGAAATGTATTCATTACCTTGCTCATGTAATTGTAACCCCTTTGTACGGTATTTTCACAATAAAATTATGTTAAAAAATTAAAAAATATAAGTAGTGGCATAATTTGAATGACACTATTTATACTAAAACAGTGATAATAAATTGGACTACCATGGGATATTTATCAGAGAAGACAATACTGTATTCTATCTGGGTTTTGAATACCACTACAAAAATAAGAATTTTAAACCAAGGAAAAATAGATACTGTCCCTCAAAGAGGAATAAAGATACAAAGACATAGAAGCCCAGAGCACAGATTAGCAAAATGCTGAAATCTGGTTTATTAAGATATTACATAGCATATTTGATAGGAGCATTGAAAGTACAAAATTCAACACCTTGATTATAAAAGAAAGTTCTAGACTTTCTGTTTGTGCTGAAAATTTTTTGCTTAGATTTTGTTGATTAATACTTTGCTTATGAGGCTAAAACTGACCACCAAAGCAAGTTCAGAGAAAGAAGTGATGAACTTTTGTAATAATAATTCTACATGAGCACATAATTACTTTTATTTGCACTATGATACTTAATACTTGCTTAGAAGTCCAAGTGACTCTATATACATAGAGAATACAGACTTTGTGTGTGTGTGTGTGTGTGTGTGTGTGTGTGTGTGTGTGTGTGTGTG
>NW_012267330.1:4710745-4747824 GCF_000151885.1 Dipodomys ordii | reverse complement strand
GGGTGACTTCTGCCACTCTGTTTCCTGTCAGATACACTTGGGTAGAGGCTAGAATGAGGTTGGCCCAGAAGATTCTGGGTTTGTTTTTTTTTTTTTTTTTTTTGTGTGTGTCCGGTCATGGGGCCTGAACTCTGGGCCTGGGGACTGTCCCTCAGCTCTTCAGCTCAAGGCTAGTACTCTACCACTTGAGCCACAGCACCACTTCTGGTTTTTTTCTTTTTGCTTATGTGGTGCTTAGCAATCGAACCCAGGGCCTCAGTCATGCATGGCAAGTACTCTACCACTGAGCCACCTTCCCTGCCCCAGACTTATTTTTATTGAAGCAAATATTAAAACCATGGCCAGTGTAATTTTTTCTAAAACCATCTCTGGCATAGAACAGTTTGTAACATATTTTAAGTATTCAATGAAAAATAATTGGACTTTGATTAATGATATTAACTCCAATGCTTAGATGCAATATCATCCATTCAAAGAATGTTCTCCTAGCCAGGCACCAATGGCTCACACCTGTAATCCTAGATACTCAGGAAGCTGAAATCTGAGGATTGCAATTTGAAACCAGCCCCAGCAGGTAAGCCCATGAGACCCTTATCTCCAAATAACTACCAAAAAAGCCCACAGTGGATCTGTGGCTCAAGTGGTACAGAGCTAGTCTTGAGCAAAATAAATTCAGGGACAGTGCTGAGACTCTGAGTTCAAGCCCATGGATCAGCACACACACACACACACACACACACACACACACACACACACAAAAAGAATATTTTCCTTCCCTATATATAACATAACAGGTATATTTTTCTCCACTTCAAATCATACAGAAAACATACAATTGGGAGTATGCATTGTTCCAAGTTTATGCAAGGAAGAAAATTTATCATATTCATTCTTGTATGTATCACAAGCCATCAAGCACACAGCATCTACCCCAGAGAAAAGGCTTCAGAAATATAGGATGAATGAATGAAAGAATGATTTTTTTCTCCACTTCACCTCAGGTAAATGTAAATAATTTCTCAAGAAACATCAAGGCATGTAATTGACTTAGGTTTTTCAATCGGATAATACCTTCCATTTTCTTCTCTGATGAGAATCTTTATTGGCTGTGACTTGATTTAATCATCACCATATTCTTTTTACAAAAAACCCACAGCCTCTAAGATGGTGGATTCTGTTAATTTAATTAAATCAAATAATAATGATCTTTACTTTCCTAAAATTAAGAGCAGTGAGCATACTGAGGTATTTTAATGCAATTTTTCTGGACTTTCAAAGACATAGTGAATCAGTTGTCCTCAATATAAGGAGATTAGGTGAGTTTAAACAACAACAACTATCTTCTTGTTTTGTAATAACTCTCACATCAGCCTGCTCTGATTTCTAAAATTCCATCATTAATATTTTATTGTTTTGAGTCAATAAGGTAACCTGTTCAAAAATTCAAACAACTTACATGAGGGACAGTAAGTTAATATGCAATTCAAAAAATACATATTCTACCTTTTCTACACAAAAAAGTGAAAATAGAGCACTTATGCAACAATACCTCACATGCATAGTGTTTACTAGGCAGATAACACCCATTACATTCAGTATTCAGAAGTCTGTGAAATACTCCTTCATTTACAAATGAAACCCTCTAAAGTCAAAGAAGACCAATAATTAGATAAAGGAAGAGAGGAAAAGCAGAACTGGGTTGTGGATTTGCTTTTTCTGATTCTATCTCTTTCTACTTTATTGTTCGACTTTTTCTCTGAATAAAATGAAACTGTGAGCTGAGAAATGGTAGCACTGTAATCCTAGCCACATGAGTGCCTGAGATCTGAGGATTGCAGTTCAAAGTCCTTGAGACGTGTACCTCCAGTTAATGAGCAAAATTCTAGAAATGGAGCTATGGCTCAAGTAGTAGATCACAAGCCTTGACAGAAAAAGCTAAGTAAGAGCACAAGGCCCTGAGTTCAAGGAAGGAAAGAAGGAAGGAAGGAAGGAAGGAAGGAAGGAAGGAAGGAAGGAAGGAAGGAAAGGAGGGAAGGAGGGAGGGAGGGAGGGAAAGAAAATAGAGTTACAGGGGATAACTTTGGAATAGAAAATTAATGATAAGTTAAATGCTTTTCAGAGGCTTTCAGGAGAGACTTGACTTCCAAGGACAAATAGTCAATAGTCAGATTCAGGAAAGATAAGTAGTGAACAAACTTGCTGGCCAGGAAAGACTCTTGCCCTAACTATAGGATGGGTGGTAGATAATTAATGTATAAAAAGATGTTTGTTGACAAATTCCCTTGCTTACATATTCAATAATCTTAAATTAGAAATATAATTCAGTACAAAACTATTTTATTTGTCCTTGTCTGCATCAAACTAAGCATACTTTGAGAGTTTCAAAAATTTTAACATATACATACATCCCAGATTATAAAGTGAATATTTTAGAGAAGCACTTCAAAGAATTATAATGTCAATTTAGAAAAAGATTTGAAAATATTTTTACAATATGGAAATTTCACCAGACTCCTGCTTACCTTTTTCAAACTCACCCATTGATCTGCTATATATACCATGCTTACCAAGTCTCTTCTTGGTTATGATTTCTGATAACCACAAATTAAACCTCATGATATTTAATGTGAGTCTTACCCACAAAGCAACCTGACCTGTATAAAGTGGGCAAAGTGTTAGAGCTACTTGTTCAACTCTAATATCTTTATAAAAATGCGTTAAATCCTTCTGTATTTCTACCAATTGCAATTTCTTAGCAGATTTTCACCTTCAATTTTAGAGTCAGATTGAGAAAAACTCTTTTATTTTCAGTGTAAATTAATCGTTCACTTAAATTTTATGCTCATGTGTCATGAAGCTAGTCAAATATGAAGTCAAAAAATAAAGAGACAATGTAAATGAAGCAAGGTATGATTTCAGCCTTGTTGGCTCTCTATCCAAATGAATTGCCATAGCCAGGTCTCCTTACAATCTGAAAAGCAGAGCCTCCAAGATGTGCTGTATCCTATGGCAAATGCGCTGTGAGTCTCTATTTATGGAGAGACCACAAGATCACTATTTCAGGGCAGCCCAGTGGACTGTATTACTGTTAACATCCTGCTGGCTAGATTTCAGATGTCCATTTTATTGTGTCCTTATTGAAAATGTCTGCTGCAGGTGCAGAATTAGTAATTTGCCTTGTGTTATATGTATTCATGAACAATGAAAACTTCAGGAAAAAATGTCAACAAAGATGTATAGATCATAAATCACAAGATGATAACATCTTGCCAGAAAGGAAAAGTCTTCAAGAAAACAGTCCTTGTGATATAGAGATGGAATTTATCAGCAATACATGTCCCCATGGAAGTTGGACAGCAGGCCATTTTTATCAGTATTCATTTTTCCTTTTATTTTATTCCAGGGAATGAGAAATGTTAGAAGAGCTTAAAATGAATTAGCTCTTGAGTGCTGCATACAAGATATTGCATCATAACTGTTTTTGAGAACTCTCAAACAGCTGACCTGTTTATATTACAAGACAGGGTCAATTTCCATTCTAGCAACCCTTTTTATGTTTGTGAATACTAATGCTCTCCTGAATGCTAGTTTTAGAATAACAGCAATTGTGCCATTCAGCCTTCTCTGATGCAATCTATCTGCAGTTACATAGATTTCTATACATGGATTTCATAGAGCCACACAGCTTGGCATGATCAAAAGCTTTGCTGGAGCCCTCAGTAAATGATGCTTCAGATAACAGAATCACATCGATACCAACAGTTTCCTCTTGGCATGGAAACTATACGTCTGAGTGTGTTAGCATATATGTGTAAAACACAAAGCCATGGTACAGCTTCTGTAGGAACTCAGAATGATCAAATATCAAAATGATACAGCAGGGTTGAATTCTGTCAGAAAGCAAAAATAAAGGCTTTTTGACCAAAAAGAGTATGAAAGAAACTGCTTTGGCTTTGGTGTAAGACATTGACTTAACACCAATTTTCAAATGTCAAATGTGGAAACTTGAGAAGTTTGTTTGACCTATGCTTCTAATGCCTTATTCATTAAATTTTTATAGTTTATATTTTATCTGATAGTTTAAGATATAAAAATCTAGAAAGAAAATTTTAAGGGAGAATAATTTAAAATAATACATACAATAAAATAACTTCTCAATGGTTCATATTTATAAGGAATTAGTAAATATAAGGCACTCAGAAATTTATGTGCATGACTTCGAACCAATTTTATCATAGCCTTATGAAGTAGGCACTATAGTTATTCTATTCTGTGTATAAGTAATCTGATATTTAAAAACAAGATTGTATAACTTTGCCTGAGACTTTAAGACAAATCAAATGAGACGTCACAGGTTTTTTTTTTTGTTAAAGCAGATCTAACCAATATGTGTTCTAATTAACATTTTGTATTTTTTTAACACAGGAAATCTTTATCTTGTAAAAAACCTGCAGTTCTGCATTCTCTGTGCATTTTAATTTTTTAATAAATATATAAAAAATTAATGTAGATATTTTTTAAGAAAAGCCAGCAGTCTCCTTGTCTGCTAAGAACTGCCTAAAAAAACCAGGTTCTGTATTTCTTCCCTACATACCTCTACTGTCTGTAGAAAGCTTCATTGCTACTCCATCCTCTCCCACTATGGAGGCTTTAATAGCCAGAGGGAGGCAAATTATAAATTATTTCACTTTTATTTAAATACCTTCCTGGAGTTTAATCTTCTTCAGCCAGCTGGGCACCAAATGTTTGATAGCTTCTGTTATGTACAGGCAGGTGAATCAGACACAGTCTTCCAAAGGAAATACTGACTCTAAGGACTTCATCATTGAAATCATAATTTGCTCCCTTTAGGGCAGGAAGGGGACTTGAATTAAACACATTTTTCCTGAAAAATAAGGAATTCTCTTTTGTGACAATTGTCCCAGGATTTAAGTTGATTAAAAATGCATGCAATGGTTTATCCCACTTTGAAACAGTGGAAGAAATTTCAAGCTCTGTTATTATCTGATCATCTTATTTGGGGCATTTTGGGGTGTCAATTTCTCATCTGCAAAATGGGTATAATAACAATCTAATCAGATATGCTTTGATCATTAAAAAATCATGTTTGGTGCATGAACATTTTAACATCATTAACTCTAAAGAGATAAAGAGCCATATGGTGAGAGAAAGCGAGAGCAAGAAGGAAAAATCAATCATTTTCTTTGCAAAGAGTTATGGATATTTCTTTAAAATGATTTATACAGCCAAAATACAAAAGTAAATCAGGGGAAAAATTATACACATAAGTTGAACAACACAGTTTTTGCTGTGTTATATTCACATATCAATTATGGGAAAAGACGAAACAAAATATGAGAGAAAATAAGCAAGATTCAAATGTAAATCAACAAGTTAATTTGGCATGGAAAGGAAAACTATAAAAATAATTTTTCAGATGTTATTCTAGGCTGTAATTTTTTAAGAGGGAGAGATGAACTTTGAGTGTTAGTAATTATAGATAATCTAATTTATAAAAAAGAAACTCATCAGAAAACATTGGCAGGAGGGTTCTTCTCATTTGGTGTACACACACACATACACACACACACACACACACACACACACACACACAATATAAAACCTCAAGTAGTTTACAGTGAATGAATAGAACGCATCTTAATCAATATCATCCCTATGATCATTGTTCTCCATGTCTTCTAACCCAACCCATTCCCCGAAGTTTCCTGATTCCATTGTCACATATATACATTGCAATTCTTGATAATTTGATACTCAAATAATAAAAATATTATGTTAAACCAGGCACTGGTGGCTCAGGCCTGTAATCCTAGCTATTCAATAGGTTAAGATCTGTGAATCATGTTTCAAAGCCAGCCCAAGCAGGAAACTCCTTGAGACTCTTATTTCTAATTAACTACCAGAAAACTAGACCTGGAGCTGTGTCTCAAAGTTGTAGAGATTTAGCCTTGAGCCAAAAAGCTCAGGGAGAGTACTAAGGCCATGAGTTCAGGGCCAACAACCAACAACAACAACAAAATCATGTTAATAGATTTATAATGGCTGAGCTTGTTGTCAGCTTTTAATTAATTATGCTTAAAACTACAGGTACTACATATACTGAAAATCTTTATGACAGAAAGAACTTCTCTTTGACCTACTATCAGAAAGGTCTGAATCATTTGTTTAAACTACATGCGTGTACTGTTCAGAAATTTATTCCCAGCTCATATTTGTTCACGATCTGCTGCCTGCTTACTACTCACTGCAAGTCTGAGTATATCATCACATGAAAACTTTGACCTGAACTTTGGTTTCATAATAACAATTGAGTCAACATATATGGGCAGTAAGAGTAAAAATTGTGTTGACATGAGGATGCCTATCAATAACTTAGCTTTTCAAAATATTAAGTGTGAACTAAGATATCTAGCTAGTTAGCTAGATATATGACTGACAGATAGATGACAGATAATGTTACAACAGCTTTACTTAAAAATACTACTTTTATGTTTTATAACTTTTAGATTATTTACAAGTGTGTGCATATGTGTGTGTGTGTGTGTGTGTGTAACTTGGCCGTCACAGTATTAAAAAGATGTTTATGGTAAAAATACTGTACAGAAGGGTTACAGTTACATGAGTAAGGTAATAAGTACATTTCCTATCGAGCATTGTTACCTCCTCCTTTGTTTTTCCCTTCCCATCCCTTCCCTCCCCATGTCCCCAATGCCTCCCTCCCCTGCTCCCCCCACCCAAGTTGTAAAGTTCGTTTGCAGCATAGTGTCTTGTACATCTCATTGTTAGAATGGGTCAACCTGTATCCTTGTTTCAGCATTTTGTTATTTCCCTTCCCCTCCCCAAATTAGAAAAATGTATATACAAGATGCAGGGCACCAGAATCAAATAAAGTGAAAACAGGGGTTATACCATGGGGCAGGAACATACAAAAGAAACAAAAAAAATCACATAGTACATTATAAATATGTTGGAAAAATAGCAAGAAAGAAAAACCCACCTGTGTCCCTATCTTGGAATTTATTTCACTTAACATCATCTTATAAGGTCATATGTAAAAGATGTTTTATAAGGACTCTGATGGTTAAACATTGTTTTTAGAGCAAATCATATTATATCTAATCCAAAAAATATTCCAAATTTCTCCAGAAGCAGAACAAGATCCTTCAGAAAGTCTGTGTTATTTCTGTGTCTCACTAAGGCCTTTCAGAGTCTTGGTCTCCAGTTCTGTCTTAATCCATCCCCTCCTCCCCTTCCCATTTGGCACCTATCAAACTTGTGAGAGCTGGGGCTGCTACTGATCACTTGGCAGCCCTTGGAGCTAGATCAGTTAGCACAGTGAGTAGGCAGCCACCCATGAAATGGTTTGCGTATTCACAAAACAGAAGGGGTTTGAGGGACTTCCTTCATGGAATTTGATAAAAAGAATTTTTGAAAGAGTTGAAGGTATTTTTGATAGAATTGTCTATTAACAAAATAATTTTAAACAAAATGGAATGAAGAACTGGAATGTAATGACACCAATTCCAGCCTTCATGCCAGAGCACTCTTGTCCCATAGGTGTTCCACTTTTCTGGCTAAAAGTTCCCAAAATTCTGGGCTACAATCACCCCCAAATTTAGCAATATGAATCAATAATACTTGTTTTTTCTCTTGCAGAGTTTGGGCAGAGAACGCAGCACGGCTCAGCTGGGTGACTTCTGCCACTCTGTTTCCTGTCAGATACACTTGGGTAGAGGCTAGAATGAGGTTGGCCCAGAAGATTCTGGGTTTGTTTTTTTTTTTTTACAACATAAATATATAAAACCTTATTTTCAATTAAAAATAATTCAATAAAAACAAAATTCTTAAATACCTTGGAAT
This sequence comes from Dipodomys ordii, assembly GCF_000151885.1. NCBI lineage: Eukaryota > Metazoa > Chordata > Mammalia > Rodentia > Heteromyidae > Dipodomys > Dipodomys ordii. The sequence continues at coordinate 4,739,943 of NW_012267330.1, read as the reverse complement.
TCTAACTAGAATGTGACAGTTTAGGGGAGTCTGTCAGTCTCTTCCCTGCTTTAATGATAACCCAAACACCTTTGTGTGTCCCCGGGCATCCCTCCCCTTGTGAAATGGGTGGGCAGCATGAATGGAGTGTATTTTGTGCACAAGCCTGAAAAGCTGGCATGGGATCTTTCCATGCAAGGAATGCTAAGGCTCTGCACCCTCTCTGTGGTCCAGAAGAGGACACAGGCTCTGCATGTCCCCTCCACTTCTCATCCTCTTGTGTCTTGGGAAAGGACACAGCCAGGGCGGGACAGTATAAACCTGTTTTTGTGTGAAATGAAGAATGAGGGGCTCTTTGGGTAGCAATAAAATGAATAGGTGTTAGAAAACTTTTACATTAAGATTGAAACATTTTTAGCTCTGGATCTACTTATTACATGTGTGTCCTGGGACAATTTACCTGAGCTCTCTGCCTCAGTATCCCCATACATAAATTGGGAATCATTATAGCTCTTCGTGTTTTACAAACATTAACAAACGCTTGTTCCAGCCCAGAGGATTCTTTATCAGCTTTCTAAGGTCTTGCCCAACCCTAGTGGGGTGGAAACTCCTCTGCCATCTCTAGATATCCCTTTATAGCCTCTCCATATTGTCTCCAGAAACTTCTGTCTAGGCCACTGGACTTCTCATTAGTTGCTTCAGGCTCTCGACGTGGTGATTATCACCCAAAAAGGCACCAGAAGAAGCTGATTTGCACTTCAAGACCTTCTTGGGGAAGCTTGTGGAATTGCTGCCACTACTTTCTATTGGAGGAGGTGGTTATGGAGATTTCCCCAGATTAGACATATGAGTGGTATGCTATGCAGTGTGGTGTGGTGCTATATCTGTGTTTTTTTCCCCTATATTTTCCTCTTAGCCATATCTCCACTTCTGGTTTTTCTGACAGTTCATTGTAAATAAGAGTCTCTTGTACTTGCCTGCCCAGCTGGCTTTGGAACTGTGATCCTCAGGTCTCAGCCTCCTGACTAGCTGGATTACAGATGTGATCCTCAGGTCTCAGACTCCTGACTATCTGGATTACAGACGTGAAGCAGTGGCAGTGGGAGTACAGAGCAGTGTTGCAGTATAACACCGTTACCTGATACACTTCCTTCACACAGTATAACACCGTTACCTGATACGCTTCCTTCACACAGTATAACATCATTACCTGATATGCTTCCTTCATCATCATGAAGAAAAACACAATATGTGTGGTGGGGAAAAGAAGTTGCCAAATGTATAAATCTTTTAGGAAAAATAAAATGTAAATAACAGTAGCTATAAGCAAGAGCTTATATTAATAATAATAGTAGCTGTTTCAAGAGCTAATAGCCACTATTTATTTTGTTCTAGACCAATAGTGCCTCTGTTTGAGAAAGGCAGCCTTGCACATGTACATGTCAAATAATTTTACACTCAAGGTACAGGCCAATGAGTGCCATTTTTCCTAAGAATATGTTATATTCAGGGACTATTAGACCTTTAGAATTGCCTCAAGCTCTCATTCAGTAGTCCCATTTCCTTGTTAACACCACTATGCAATACGGAGTAGGCAAAAATTAACAACTAGCCTCAGTAGATTCCCATCTGATTTCCCCCTTGTGAAAGTGTAACAAACATAGTTTATGAACCTCTTCAAAGGTGTACTTTGTGGTCCTTTTCAGAGTCCTGAGTCCATAGTCGCTCTGCCCTGACTAGGCTATTGTCATCACAAGAAAGAACAAAAAGAGGAAGGAAGGATAGAAGGAAGGGAGGGAAGAAAGAAGAGAGGGAGAAGGGAGCCAGGAGGAAGGGAAGGAGGGAGGGAGGAAAGAAGGGAGGGAGGGAGGAAGGAAGGAAGGGAGGGAAGGAGAGAATGAGGGAGGAAGGGAAGGAGCTAGGGAGGGAGGGAAGAAAGGAGGAAGGGAGAGAGAGAGAGATGGAGGGAGGGAGGAAGGTTTGAAAAGTTCTGTCTCATCAAGCAGGCCAGCCTCCTTCCCACAGTCCCCAATTCTCATTCCTACTTCCAGACACCAGTGAACTGCTACACAACAAGATATGGGATATAGCTTTCTGAGAGCCAATCAAAGTTAATTCACCTATGGAACAAACTATGAGACCCAAAAGTAGGGATAAACAGGAAACAGACTCCTTTCCCTTGCCCCCATGGATGAAGACATCCCAAGCTGGAGCATCAGAGAGGGGGCGGGGGGTGGGGGGACACCACCTAGGCCTTTGTAGAACATCATGCCACAGTAGCCAGTAGAGAGTGTCCTGTTGTCAAATTTTTCTTCCTTATCTATTGTACTTCTGTTTGCATTTCAAAGCCCTTGGCCTAGAATCTTCCAAATAGACCACTTCATCTTTTATTGAGGTTCTGTTTCAGAGAAGTGAGACAAAGATGGAAACCACTGGTGTTTGTACAATTGCTTTCATTATTTATTTTACTTACTGACTGAAAGTACTAGTGTTTGATCTAAGGTCTTGAACTTGATAGCACTCTACCACTTGAACCACACTCCCAACCATTTTTGCTTGTTATTTTTCAGATAAGTTTTCAGGATTTTTGTCATGGCCAGCCTCAGACAATAATTCATGATACTCTGGGATAACAGGAGCATAGTGCCACTTCCAACTTGTCTGTTGAGCTAGATTTCAGAAACTTTTTGCCCTAACATGACCTCAAACAGCAGTCTTCCCAATAACTTCCCCTGTTAACTGAAATTGCAGGTGTGAGCCACCGTGTCCAGCCTCATTGCCTCCTTTTGAAATATTAAACAACTAAAATATTGAGAGAATAAGTAATTTTTGAAGTTTTTAAAAACCTAGGATGAGAAATAGACATATTTTTCCAGTCATAAAGCCCACAATTTTTTTCCTTTTATATGAGCTACCTTCTCAGGAAATGTAAGATCTAGTAAAGCTAAATAAGCAGGGCTATTATTCTCTAACTGCACCATTAGATTTAGTAAATAAATGGAAGGTAAATAAAATATAGTGATGATTTTAATAATTTAATCAAGCATAATTACTTAAAAACTAAATGGTAATAGATAATATTTATTGAGTACTTATGACTTGACAGACTATTCAAAGTAATTTATATGTGTTAATTTATTTTCCTTAACTTTCACACAGCCTTACAGTTTAAGTAGTATTACCATCACAACTTTACAGATGAAGAAAACATGGCACAAAGTTTTACCACCCAATATACAGGTACTGAGTGGCAGAGACTGTAGAACTCAATTTTCTTGCTTTTTAAATGCAAACATTCCACCTATGCCTATTTTACAACATTCTCATTAAAACATATAAAGACCATAAAAATACCAAGAAGAGTACAAAAGTGGAACCTTTTTTTGAACTGACATTTTTATTTCTTACTAATAGCATAAGAATAAATTTTCAAAAACCAAAATTTTTTATATGATCGTGTCATTGAACACATGGTTTCTCTGATTTGAAGTATGTAGAATGTGCTTATAAATCTGTAGGCAAACACATTTGTGGTATGCAAGTGGTTACAAATGATCTAACCAAAATAGACTCTATGGAGAACTCAATTAGTATAATATTTTTAAAAGACTGTCAAGGACCAACAAAAATCAGCACCAAGAAATGGGAACACCCAAGAGGTTGATGAGGCCAAGGGGAAAAGGGTAGATGAAAGAAGAGGAGAAAGAAAGGAGAATGAAGTCAATAATTCATTGCATATACTACAAGATTAAGAAATGTAAGGGAGGGTGGTTGTTGGGGGAATGAGAATTTGACACTGATAAAATGCATTATATTTATAAACTGTTTTGTTAAATTCACCTCCTTTGTACAACTAAAGATAAAAAATATTAAAAATTGGATACAAGCTACTGTGGTTTTAGAAAATAAAACTACTCAGTCCTGCCTACAAAATTTCAACTCACTCAAGTAGCCAGTGGAAAATAATTTTTTTAAAATTTGTTTTTTAATTAAGTTTTTAATGAATTTATATATGTGATCACATAAAGATCTTATTACAACTGAAGCATGAAGACTATAAATTAGCTCTGTCCTATTGACAAACAAGTTGGTCCAACCAGGAAGTAAAACCTACAGCCTGAGCCTCAGCCAATGGGCTGACCCTCAGCCCACATGTGGCCAGGTAGCCTCTACTGCTACACTGGGTCTATTATACAGACAATTTCTATGTAGTTGAAAGATTACACTAATGAAGATCATTTAGAAAGATTCTCAGATCACCCTATTTCCATTGTTGTGACTACAGTACAGGAAAAATAATAGTTTTATCTGACATAATATCATGATCTAAAAATTTTTAGCGTAGTTCTGAAAGCCACTGATGTCCAGATTGAAGAGCTAGCCTAGAAGAGACTTCCATCTTTGAATGCAGTTCACTGTCACTATGAGCTTGATATTAAATGAAAGCAAGGTGGAAGGTAACCCTGTAACATTCACTTCCAAATCTTCCACCCTCATTAAAGTGAGAATACAGTATCCCATTATCCCGTTTCCCCCTCAGTGCTGCTCCATCAACCTCACCCTAACTCCCATGAATGCAGGGAGCACACATACCTGTCTAATTATCCACTCTTGTAAATCAAATGTCTTGAACAATGAAAATGTCCCTTCCATGTGTCCCAAAACGCTACTCAAAATTGATGGAACTGAAAATCCTTATGTTAACTAAAGAAGCCAGTCTCACAAAGATGCTGTCAAAGATTGCTTTCATTGCTGAAAGACAGGAAAAACCAAAATAAACAAAATTACCAAGGTCCTGAAAAAGGCCTGGGCTGGAACAGCATGGAGGTTAGAAAGAGGAAACATTATCACAGTTAAAACATGAGTGTAGTACTTATTTGCATGTATGGAAGTGTTGGGATGAAATCCTGTGCAATTTAATGCATACCAACTTTGTAGAGAATTAATTTTAAAGAAAAGTCCCTATCAGAGGCACCACTCACAGCACATAGCACAGTGCTCATTCACAGTAGAAAGAAATGCCATAGGTTGATTATACTTCAAAGGTTAACTTTGACATCATTGCTAAATCGTATCCCAAAGTCTATGCCTAAGCTTTGGTAACTATTAGTGTATCTTACTTTTACCTCAAAGTATAGCATGCAATTACACTGAAATTATTAAGTTTCGGGAGGACTAAAATTATTTCTTTGCTCTATCATCTACTTCATATGCTATTATTTTAATTGCTACTGTCTTTTTAAAGTAGTTTTTGCATTCTTTCCTTCTGAATCTGCCTGTTGTTCCATGGGCATATTGGATCACATCTCTTGTTACTAGCAATTTTTATCTTTAGTTTGGTTTTGCATTTTTGTTGGTCATAGGGCTTGAACTCATGGCCTGGGCATTGATCCTGAGGCTTTTGCTTAAGGCTAGTGCTCTTCCACTTTGAGCCACAGCTCCACTTCTGGTTTTCTGGTGCTTAGCTGGACATAAGGGTCTCACAGACTTTCCTGCATGGGCTGGCTTCGAACAGCAACCCCAAGCCTCAGATCTCAGCCTTATGAATAGTTAGGATTACAGGTGGCTAATTTTTATCTTTCAGTTGGTTTAATTATAGCATTTATGGACATTTAATGACACAGGTAAGGCTTAAATCTGCCACTGGATTGTTTTCTATTTGCTTACACTTCTTTATTCCTCTTTCCCTTCTCTATAAGTTATGTGAACGATTTTTAGGGTATTCTCCTTATTTATTGATAATATTTCTAAGGTATCACTTATTCAGTCAGTGTTCTTATTTAGTTTCTTTAGCTATTATAACATACATAAGCACCTTATCAAGGTCTACTCATTTCAAGTAAGATGTAGAAACTTATTTCCATGTGTCACTTTTGTCTTCCCACTTTTGAAACACACAGATGTTCCTCAAATTATGTTTGTCTTGATTTTTTATTTTGAAAAGCTGTGAAAGCATAGCCCTAAAACCATTATTTTTTTCAACTTTCAGTATAATAGTCAATAAATTAAAGATATTCCACATTTTATTACTAAGCAAGACTTGTATTACTCTACCACTGGAGTCACACTTCCTGCCCTTTACTGCCCTGGTTATTTTTGAGATGGAATCTCAGCTCTTCATAAGCATGTTGTGGACATCAGTCATCCTGTTTCCACTTCCCATCACAATTGAGATGACAGCTATGTGCCACCTGGCTCAGCTTTTTCTATTGAAATAGATTCTCAATTTTGCGTTGGCTGCCAATCTTTCCAATCTTAGACTCTCATATAGTTAATCTTAATTTGAATTCATCCACCTTTTTAATTGAGTATAGCCACATTATGTTGGGTGGAGAATCAAAGATAGCTGCCTACTCAGGACATTATCCAATATGAAACTAAAACTACAATAGATGTTTCTACAGGGCATGGCATAGGGCATGGAATAAAAGTTAGATTATTATTGGCTAGATAAAATAACAGGAGGGTGGTATGATTTTTTTTCTGCTGGTGTTTCAATGGATGCGAATTGATAGGCCATCTTAGACTTGGTCCTCTGACCTTGGATGGAAACATTAATCTTTGAGATTTGTGTCTGTGCCTGTTAATTCTGAAACGAAAGCTAATTCAGCAACTGATATACCCTGGATATCCCATCAAGGATATCCCTCAATTCCCAATATCTCCAAAAGCCAATCTTTCTTTGTAGAAAGATGGACCTGTTAGGAACAGCTGCATTCCTCTTGTGAATTTATCCCCCTTACTCCAGCCAATATCAACAGAAAAACCACATCACCCTCTGCTACTGTTTTAGCTATCCAGTAAGGAGTTAGGCCTACATTTGGTGCCCTGCCTCTGCTCTGGAGAAGTAGACATGGTATTCCAATTCTTTACTTGGGTATCCAGAGCCCCAGAGACTATTTGTTGGTCAGAAAAATCTCTGCACATGCAAAAAGTGCCTAGTTACACATAAGATATTTCAATACATATTTAAATTGGAAGTGAAGGATTGACTAGTACAAAGAATAAAGCACAGCTCTTCCTTGCAGTAGTTGAGATCTGGATCCAGGTAGTACTATGTTCACATTCTATATCTTTTGGTCTAATCATTCATATAGGAGACATTTTTAATTCAATGTATGAAAGAGTGTATGTGATCTCCTCAGTGCTGATGTTTCCCATGAAAGTGGCTCTGTTCACATGCCAATTGTGGTGTCTTTCCTCAACCTCAGGCAAGTCAGATGACTGACTGATTAAGTAATCATTGATGAAGGTGAAATTGGAGAATACACTGAATCTTTTCGGTACCCCTCAACACCCAATGAGGTACCAGCAACTCTAGTCAAGAGTCGGTCTCTCTGGAGCATTACAATCCTTCCTCCACTACCACCCTTATCCAAGAGCAGATGGGAGAAGTGGGCACTTCAAGTTGACTGTGATGATAGATCAGCTCATCATTAGCTCTGGAAAACTATCAAGTAATCTCTCAATAAGTGTTCCTTGAATATTGACCAAGGGTTAGATTTTTGTTGCGACACAATGATAAATATCTTAAAGTATCTGCTCTCACATAGTATATTGCCAATTTGGGGAACTGACAATATAAATTGTCAAAACAAATAGCCCTTGTAAATATTGTAAGAGAAATTACAAATGGCAAGTGAAGCAAAAATGGCACACATGTTTTTATGTGCATTATATAATTCAATACAGTACCTTTATAAAGCCTTGAGAATTTAATTATGGTAATAATCACAATGGCATAGCTAATATTTACTGCACACTGATTATATTAGAGTGCTAAGTATTTTACATGCATTTTCTTCTTATCATTATAGTCCTTTCAAGCAAACATGTTCCCAATTTTGATGGTAAAGGGGACTAAAATATAAAGGGTTAAAGCTGTTTTCTCAGAATGAGACATATAGTTACTGATGAGTTGGTCAACTCCCAAAGGTCTGGGATTTGAACTCAGAACCTCACTCTAACGTTTGGCTTTTTAAACTCAAGGCTGGTCCTCTACCACTTAAACCACATTTCCATTTCTGATTTTTGACTTTGTACTGGTTAATTGGAGATAAGAAGCTCACTGCTTTGGCTGGTTTTGTACCATAATCCTCTCAGCCTACTAGGATTATAGACATGAGCCACCAAAACTAAATTACTCCAAAGTGTTATCTTCTTGACCACTAGCCAGTACTACCCACTCTAAAGTTATGGCTTAGCTGTACATATTTCTACATACCTGGTACTTTCTAGCACATATGATAGATGTGAACATGTTAATAAATAATATTATATAAAATAAGGAAGAAAAGAAAACAAAATAAGAGATAAAAGATTAAATGAATAAGACTAAATAAAATAAAGAGACAGGGGCTCTTTACTTGGAAAAGACAGAAAAGCAAAATGATAGATTCATTTTGTTTATTCTAATAATAGCACTATTGTCTCCAGGAAGCAGCCTTTGACGTACAAGATAATTGCAAATATTCAGAGTTCGGTGTTACCTGGAAAATGGTGGACTGTATATGCAGTTGTATTCACTCATATCTATTTGGTTTTTCTCTAAATATTACCAATGTAGTACAGTGATATTCCAGAAGCTTTTGGAGAATAAACACAACTGGGATACTCATAACCTTAAAATATGGGTCTAGGAATGTAAACTTGTTCAACCACTTTGGAAAGCAGTATGGAGGTTCCTCAAAAGACTCCACGTAGAACTCCACTATGACCCAGCAATCCCACTTTTGGGCATTTACCCAAATGTTTACAAACAAGAACACACTAAAGCTACCAGCACAACTATGTTTATTGCAGCATTATTTACCATTGCTAAGATCTGGAACCAACCCAGATGCCCCTCAGTAGATGAATGGATCAAGAAAATGTGGTATATATACACAATGGAATTCTATGCCTCCATCAGAAAGAATGACATTGCCCCATTTGTTAGGAAATGGAAAGACTTGGAAAAAATTATATTAAGCGAAGTAAGCCAGGCCCAAAGAAACATAGGCCCCATGGTTTCCCTTATTTGCAATATCTAGTATATGTATGAGTCAAGCAGAAAAGGTCAGATAATGTGATGTTAGGAAAATGAACCCTTAGATATGTATTTTAATGTTTTTTTTCTTTCATGCATGTGTTTCTACCGCATTTATAAGATTATTTCTTTGTTGCTTTGTATGTCCCTCAACCCACAGTATAACCCCTGCTTTCACTATATTTGATGTCAGTATAACTTGTGGAGGAGATGGGGAAAAACAAGTCGTTTAAGGATACAGGTGGACCTGTTGCAACAATGAGAAGTACAAGTTGTCATGTCAAAAACGAGCTTTACAATGTTGGTGCGGGGGAGGGGGGGGAGGATTGGGACTGGGGGTGGGGAGGGAGGAGGCTGGAAAGGGATGTGAAGGATAAACAAAGGAGGAGGCTGCAATGCTTGGTAAGAAATGTACCCATTATCCTGCCCATGTAATTGTAACCCCTCTGTACAGTATGTTCACAAATAAAATAAAATAAATTTAAAAAAATAAAATATGGGTCTATATTATACACCAAGACTTTCCACTCCATTTGATTCTGACTGGTGAGACAGTTCAATGATGACATTTGTTGGAGAATGAATAATGAGTTGGAAAATATTAATAATCATCAAATATTAATAATCAATATTGCCTTAAATAAAAAGTAAATTAACTCCATGGAATCATGAATTATATATATTTGAAGACCATTTTGCTTTGAATCTTTCACACTCACTATAATTAATTATATTTTTCAAAAACATTATAAAATTTAGCTTGTCTTTTATTGTCTTTTAATGTTATATGCTACCTATCATTATTCTGGAATATTCTTGTCTGATATCCTAATAAACACACTTTATGGGAAAATTCTATGTTGTTTTGCTATATTGTTTCCTATTCATCATCTGTTCCTTGCATAATGAGGATATAAAATAACTAATAAAAAGCTCTAAGCAAATGACTGATACATTGATGTTATCTTTAAACTTTTGATTTATGCTCCTACCACCAAATCCATCAGAGAGGTTGAGTATTTTAATCAGATGAGAAACTAGAATTTAACATGTTGACAGATAAAATTCTGTCCCCCACACCAACACTGTCCTGGGTTCTCCATCTACACCCTTATTGTGTCCTTAGGAGCAAGAGATTGTGTTGCCTTCTTTTTTTTTCTTTCTCAAATCTGGGTCTCATGCTTCCTCAACTTGATGCCTACCACTTGCGCCACACCTCCAGCCTGATGTTTTGCTGGTTAATAGGAGATGGATTCTCAGTGACTTTTCTGCCCAAGCTGGCTTCAACTTTTATCTTCTAGATCTCAACCTCCTGAGTATCTAGGAGCCACCATTGTCCCAGTGAGTTGCTTTGTTTTTAAACTGTACCTTCTAAAATGGCAGCACATGGGTATTTAGTTTTAAATTAGGCAACATTAAGTTAAATTAAATATTCAATACCTCATTCACATTTGGCACTTTGCAAGTTCATAACAGCCTTATGATTAGTGCTACTGTATTAAATAGTACAAATAAAGAGCACTACCATCCTTGCAGCAAGTTTTGCTGTGCTGTGCTGTTCATACAGAATCCTTCAATCCTGATCTCTTCCTACAATAACCTATACTAAGAGTTTGACTCAAGTGTCCCCCTACATACATCTACATGTTACCATGCAAAATCAAGATTGATAAGATTGCTCAGAATAATCTGGAGGTAGGCTCAGAGCTGGGAGATGATGTCTATAAATCTAGTGGTAGAGGAGAGACTGATGAAAGCATCTTGGATAGCAATGTGCTACACATAAGGGTCTGTCTCTCTAAGACCTGTGTTATTTGGATAATTGCATGTATATATTTAGATGGTTCTCACTCTGATGAGGCAGAGAGGTCAGGACAAAGGGTCTATTTTTAACCTAATGTGAGAGGGACTGAGGGTACAACACTCCTACATCCTCATAAATATTCATGGCTGGTAATATCTGTGTGTAGATAGATGGTTATGCATATTTACTCTATATGTATGGTTAAATTTCAACTACATTACATTTCAAAGATTACTATTTACCATTCTAGGACAACCAGTGTGGTACTGGAAATGATTCTGATCTTAGAGGAGAGGGAGATGCTGTCCTTCCTGAGGCAGAGAAGCAGCAAGCAGTGGATGGCACATAAACTACTGGCCTTTTTACAATCATAGTTTTCATCCTGCAACTGCTGGTGGAGAGAGAGATTTATTACTAAGACACACTGGGCCTGGCTGTGTACTACCCTAGATAGTCTCTGACAAGGCTGCTTGCTTGGTCCTTCCCATTGCTGTTGTCAGAATAAAGCATACCACTTACTTTTTACCTACCTATTAAAATACCACTGCAATCATTCAAATACTACTGCAATGCGGAGATAAATATGTGAGCAAGTTTGTGCATATATGTTGATATGGGAAGATTTTCATCATGCTTTGACCTATCTCAAGTGGAAATTTGCTTCATTACTCATTTATTTATTGTATATTTGCTGTATGCCAGGCTCATTACATACATTTTTACTTCATCATGATGATATCCTATAAGAAAATACTGGTAATGTACCCATTCTGAATATGAGGACATGGACTTTTATTTCTAAGATTACAGAGAAGGCATGTTTCAAGAAATTACTTTTTTAAAGTTGAAGAAGTAGAAGAATTAGGATGGAGCAAAGGGACCCTGCAGTTGTATATTTAATGATTTATGTTGATGACAGAGCTGCCACCATGCAGCAGAAAAGGCCTCATGTGGAAAGGCTGTTTGTGCTCTACATTTGACATTCACTCTGTTATGTGTGCACCTGATGTTATTTCCCCATGGATATGGTCATTTTCCAACCACAGTCTTCCTTCTCAGCTCTACAATTAAGACTCTGCAGTAGCAGAGCCAGGTTTTGAGATTGATGAATTCCCTTTGTGCTTGCCTTCATTTCCTCAACTTTCATTTCCATACTCCTGGAAAGAAGGCACTAGAAGATACCAAGGCAGAGTCACTAAGCACGGGACTACCTCTGGTTTCAGATAAGATTATTCACAAAGACAAAACCTGGGACATTTAACAAATGCAAGTACAAACAGCTAGTTCAGCCCACCAGGGCCAGGGAAAATAGATTGCAATGTCAACTTAATCAATGGCTCACTGCTGTACTTTTTCAGTGCTTGAACCTTATTAAGAAAGAGGTTGCATTGCCAGGTTGAAAATCAATCTGGAAATTTTCAGACAGCCCCAAACTGTAGAAATATAATTGCAAATAATTTGATGACGTTTCCAAGTGCCTTAGGGAAATTAACCCTGAGCTAAGTGGTGCTGGTACACAGGTATGTCTCTGACGGGGGTTTGGAGCAGCAAAAATGTTGAAGAAATCCACAGAGTAAAATATATGGTGGAAAATGCAGGGGGAAATGGCAGAACTGTTCCTGGATCAATTTTGAAGATTCAGGGAGTAAATGTTGGAATATGATAGTTTGGCAGCCTCCATACAAAAGATAAAACAGGGGTACTGACAGATAAATTGACCTAAAGAGGGAATTAGGTAGTGTTTTAGGACATCTATCCATGTCTATGTGTATAGCCTTAATCTGGAGAAAGTAAATGGTAGAAAAAAATGGTAGAACTTAGGAAAAGAGTTTCCCACTTATGAAATACAGAATCCAAAAATAGCCTATAGAATCATAAAAGAGAGACACAGAGACACAGAGAGAGAGACTTTGTTGTTCAGAAGATGGAGCTCTAAAATAAATGACTTTTGAGTTGAATCTTGATTCCACTAGTTAGTGTGGACTTGGTATGAGGTACTTAGCCATTAACCATAGCAATGCTTCTTCTTGCCTTCCTGGCTTGTTAAGAAATAAACTGAAATTATTAAATGCTAAGCATCATGATTGTGCTCCTAGGTGGGAAAAGATGATGCATTGTTCAGAAGACAAAAATACAATTTTGATTTAGGTAATTCTTCTGAGATGAATTATAGGTTAGAAATATATGTGTGTGTGTGTGTGTGTGTGTGTGTGTGTGTGTGTGTGTGTGTGTCTAGGTCTTAGTCCTCAGAATATACAAATCAACTTAACAGAAGGTGATAAGTGTGGTCTTTAACTCTCACCCTATGAGAAAAGAAACTCACCTGATAGATCACATGGAGGAAAGATGTCATGGAGAAATACACAGTGAAAATGGTCCTGGTTATAGCTGGGGTTTGAGAATGAAGCTGGTCCTGAGACAAAAAGCAGTTGGGGATATCAAAAGTTAGACATGACAAGGAAGAATCATCCCTCAGAGGCTGTGAAGGGAGTGTGGTCCAGATGACACCTTGACTTCAGGTAGCTGGTCTCCAGAACTTCCAAAGGATAAACTTGTGTAGTTTTAAGTCAATCAGGTCGTGGTGCTTGGTTAGAACAGTCACAAGAAACTAAAATAGTCCTGATTCTTATCCAAGGGAAATGTCCTTTTAGCTAAAATAGCTAGAGTTGACTTACTTCACAAAATAAGCATACAAAATATACAAAAATTACACAGTTTTGAAAGCTGTAATTTTGTGGAAAGCTGTGATTTTTATAATAGTTATAATGTAAAAAAATACGCTCTTGTATTAGTCATTCAGGCTGTCATAAGTAAATGTCATAGACCAAGTGTCTTTGACAATAGAAATTCATTTTCTCATCATTCTGAAGGCTGAAGTCCCAAGTGAGGGCAACTTTCTGTGAAGTTCCTCATCATGGCTTATTGGTCCCAAACTTTCCCTGTGTATTCACATGGCCTTTTCTCAGACTATAAGCACCAATCCAGACAGAAGTTCTCTGGTGCCTTTTTGTCCTTTTAATTCAAATTTATTATATAAATTAATGTACAATTGTGATATTTTCACATCCATATAGTGTACTTTGATAAAATTCACCTTATCTATTACTCTTAATTCCCCTCACATCTTGCATACAAACTTTGTGGGGTTTTTGTGTGTGTGTGTGTGTGTGTCACATTTTTAGCATTGATCGATTGTGCAAGGGAGTTTCTCTCTGACATATTCATATATGCATACAATGCAGCTTACTCTCCTTCTTCCTCCTCTACACTCCCAAAATTAGTCTCAATAAGCTTCATTATCCTATTTGCCATATGAATATGAAATATTTTGTCAACTTTCACCCTTCTTTGCCTTCTGTGTTCACCCTCTTGCCTCCCACACCCAAAACAGGACCTGTTTTACATGCTTGTCATTAATTTTTAAGTGTTTGCAAAATTGTTCACAGTGATTTCACTATGGTGCTTTACTCATGAATATTAAGTACTTTAATCAGATCGATGCATTTCTTACTGTCACTTTCTTTGTCCTTCCCCACTAATATTCAACAGCTTTTAGTGAGTTGCTTTTTGCCATCTTCTTTTCAGGATATAAGTCTGTAACTCCAGTGTGGTGTCCTCCTGAACTCACTTGACCCAAATGACCAACCAAAGGATTAATTCCAAAATCAATCCAAATAATACTGTGGGTCAGAACATTAATGTGGAATTGGTGTGGGGAAGAGCACACAAACATTCACATGACATTTACATTAAGTTCATAATCTGTTTGCTATCACTTGTTTCCCCAAATATAACAGGAGATCAAGTTAATGTGACTCAATTGATTGTTTTAGAAGAAAGCCAACAGGGATATGTCCATGGATGAGTGAGACATTATCTCTAGCCTTCTTTTGCTCATAAGTATCTTATAGATTAATAAAAAATTGGTGACTGAGCATTACATACAGCATGGAAGAGGCAGTGCTTGAGAGAGGCCTGAAGAACACCAAAGTTCAAGGAAACGGTTGTGTAGGAAGGCCTCTGAGTTAAGGTGAAAAGATCTCTTTCCTTTTAATCCATGAGAAAGAGGCTAAGCTACTGCAACAAATAATGGTTGCTACATCATAAATACTTGAAAAAAATGAAAGAAGTGAATTTCCATTAACTAGAAACTCACTGTATTCAAAGATATTCTGTGTTAGCATTACATTAGCAACATACTAACATTATAATCCTGGCTGTAGGTTTGTCATGTATAGCCAATATTGTATTGAGGAATGTTCCATAGATTCCTGATGTTTCCCGAGCCTTCATCATAAAGGGAAGTTGAAACATGTTAAATGCTTTTTCTTCATCTATTGAGATAACCATGTGGTTCTTATCCTTGCTCTTGTTGATGTGATGAATTATATTAATTGATTTTCATATATTGAATCAGCTTTCACAGGATGGAATAGGAGAAATCCTAGGTCTCCTTGGCACAGGCTGAAATTTTCTTAATAGAGACCCAGAAGCACAACAAATCAAAGAAAGGTTGGAAAAATGGAATTGCATGAAGTTTCAGAGCTTCTGCATGACAAAGGACATAGAAGGCAAGATCAATAGAAAGCCCACCGATTGGGAGATCTTCACTAGCCATACAACAGACAAGGGTCTCATATCTAAAATATACTTGGAACTCAACAAATTAAACCCACCAACAACAAATCCTCAAAGAAACAACTGCCCAATAAATAAGTGGGCTAAAGACTTAAAGAGAAACTTCTCTGAAGAGGAAAGAAGAAAGGACAATAGACACATGAAGAAATGCTCAACCTCCCTAGCCATAAAAGAAATGCAAATCAAAACAACATTGAGATACCACCTCACCCCAGTTAGAATGGCTATAATCAAGAATTCTAACAACACCAGATGCTGGAGGGGATGGAGCCAGAGGGAAACCTACTGCATTGTTGGTGGGAGTGTAAATTTGTTCAACCACTTTGGAAAGCAGTATGGAGGTTCCTCAAAGGACTCCACGTAGAACTCCACTATGACTCAGCAATCCCACTTTTGGGCATTTATCCCAATGATCACAAACAAGACCATGCTAAATCTACCAACATAACTATGTTTATTGCAGCATTATTTACCATAGCTAAGATATGGAACCAACCCAGATGCCCCTCAGTAGATGAATGGATCAAGAAAATGTGGTATATATAAACAATGGAATTCTATGCCTCCATCAGAAAGAATGACATTGCCCCATTTGTTAGGAAATGGAAAGACTTGGAAAAAATTATATTAAGTGAAGTAAGCCAGGTGCAAAGAAACATAGGTCCCATTGTTTCCCTTATTTGCAATAACTAGTATGTGTCTGGGACAAGTAGAAAAGGCCAAAAGCTATATACATATGACCAGATAAGATGAAGTTAAGCAAAATGTACCCAAGATAGGGACACAAGTGTTTTTTTCTTGCTTGCTACCATGTGATTTTTTTTTGTTGCTTTGTATGTCCCTCCCCCATGGTATAATCCTTGTTTTCACTGTATTTGATGTTGGTATAATTTGGGAAGAGGAAGGGAAAAAACAAAGTGTTTAAATAGGGATACAGGTGACCCATTGTAACAATGAGATGTACAAGTCACTGTTGAACAATGAACTTTACAATTTAGGTAGGGGGCTGGGGGAGTGTAATTGTGGAAGTGGGAGGGAAGGGATGGTAGGGGGAAAACAAAGGAGGAGGCAACAATTCTTGATAAGAAATGTACTTATTACATAGCTCATGTAAATGGAACCCCTCTGTACAGTATTTTCACAATAAAAAATTTACTAAAAAAAGAAATGCAAATCAAAACAACATTGAGATTCCACCTTTCTCCAGTTAGAATGGCCATTATCAAGAAAACTAATAATAACAGATGCTGATGGAAATGTGCCCAAAAGGGAATGCTACTACACTGTTGGTGAGAATGTAAACTTGTTCAACCACTCTGGAAAGCAGTTTGGAGGTTCCTTAAAAGACTAAACATAGAGCTCCCCTATGACCCAACAATCCCATTCCTGGGCATTTACCCAAGTGACTATAAACCAGCTCATCCTGACACCACCAGCACAACCATGTTTGTTGCAGCATTATTTGCCATAGCTAAGGTATAAACCAATCCAGATGCCCCTTAGTGGATGAATGAATCAAGAAAATGTGTTATATATACACAATGGAATTCTATGCTTCCATTAGAAAGAATGGCATCACCCCATTCATAAGAGGAAGTTTAAGGACTTCAAAAAAATTATATTAAGTAAAGTAAGTCAAATCCTAAAAACATAGGCTACATGGTTTCCCTCATTTGTAAAAACTAGAATATGTCTATACATCTACAAGTTAATCCAATAGATATTTAAAGATAAATAATTACACATGGACACAATTCAACAGCACTCTATGCATCACACAGTGAGAACATAGGAAGATATTCTTAGGAGAGAATCACAATGGCTCAATAGGTGTGTGCATATGACCATATAAAATGATGCTTATCAAAATGAACTCCAAGAAATGGAAACAAGAGGTTTTTCTAGTGTACTGTTTGCAGTTGTTTCTTTCTTTCTCCCACGCCCCGCACCTTTGGTTTTTCCCTATTGTCACTGTTTCAGATTTTTGTACCCTTTGTCTTGTGTATAAGTTTATCTGATTTGGGGAAGGGAAGGATAATCACATAAATGGTGGGACTGAGGGTGAACTTATTCAACAGTGATACTCAATAGAAACTACCTTGGAAATTAACAACTTTGGAGGAGGGAGTTGGGGAAGGAGTGGAAGATAAGGTGGGAGAGGGTGACATTGTTCAAAAAGAAATATACGTAATACCTCATGTACATAACTGTAATCCATCTTTATAACACCTCAACAATAAAATTTAAATTAAACCATACTACAATATAGTACATGTAATGAAGGCAATGCAGAAAACAATAGAATCCAAAGAAGAGGTTTTCCTCCTAAATTTGCCTTGCACTATCCTTTGGGCCTTGACTAGGGGATGAGTCTAAGACAAAAGAAGTTGTCCAGCCTATCAGCTCTGGAGCTGTGACTGTGGGATTCCTATCAATTACCTCAACTAAAGAGCATTACCAATGTCACCTGTGGTGCTAAAAGCAACTCTTTTTCTCTCCATAAACTGGTTACTCTTTAAAAGGGCATAATAATCCAAATAATAGCCACAGGATAAATGTTTGCTGAATTGAAAGAGCACTATAATGTGGATGTACAAATGGATTGAAATGAATAAATGTATTCATTCAAAACTACCTTGCTAAATATTGGGATAGGAGATAGATAATTATAGGTATGTGAATATATCTATGAATCAATTTATATATATGTGTATATACTTAGATATATATGTACATATATGTATGGAGAAAAGAGAAAAGAATACATATATGTATTTATGTATTTCTTCAGCTTCAGATTCATATATATACACATATAGAATATGTATACATATTTCTTCAGATTCAGATCTATCTGCATGAATCTATATATTTGTCTATATCTATATATAGGTAGACATATACAGATAAATGTTCCTATCTATATAGATATATGTATGCACATACACTCATGCATATGTATCTATATATCTGTATATGCATATATATATATATTGATCTATCCACATATAGATATGTAGACATATACAGATCGATGGATATAATTTTTAAATGCTAAAATCTATTTCTCCCAAGCAACATTCTAAAAGCCTCTTTGAAAACTGTTCAGCCTGAACATTCTGTCCCAACAATCTCAGGTTAGAAGGCTCTGTGGGAGAAGAGTTCCATCAAATGCTTTTAGTGGCTGACTCTTACATCTGAGCCATGGGCTTATTGTAGTTAACAAACCTAAAAATAGCTTTATAAAATGCAGCCTCTCTATCTCTCCTTAGAATTTGGAAGTTGTAATGAAGTTGATGCTTCACTTGTAGGTTTTTGGGACATTAGTATATTTTTTAATTCTTTCTGCAGCCAAGCCCATCTCTGGCATTGCAGGTTTATTTCTAAGTCTTAAAGGAGACTTTTAAAATTTAAGTGCATAATGGAAATGTCAACCCAAGTCTTTACTCCTCTCTGCCTTAGTCTATTTCTAAAAAACTCATAGAATATGAGAGTGAACTCAGGGCCGATTTAATACAACTTGTTCATTTTGTAAAGAATCAAGCCTAGAAGAATGAAACACTTATCCAAAAATATTAAGTGAATAAATCAGACTCAGAGAAATAAAAGGCACATGTTTTCTTTCATGTATGTAAGTTAGATCTAAATCATAAACATATATGGAAATATATGCAGGGTCCTATGCATATAAATGTATTATCTAAAGTATGATATACAGGGATCTTTAAAGGGTATAAGATGGATTAAGAGAAGATGGATCAAGAGAGGAAGAGTGAACAAATACAGGCATAATATTTAATGTTTATATATGAAATGCAACCAAGATAATTGAGAGGACAGGTGGGGTTGAAAAGATGGGGGGAAAGATGAAAGGAGTAAAATTGATCGAGTCCATTGCACTCATAATGTATATCTTGAATCGAAATGACTTTGTACAATAACTAAGAGATAATGAAAAATTTTTAAATGTACATTTATACACCATACTACTGCACGCCAAATCATTCTATAAATAAGTTAGAAGAAGGCTCTGGAAGAGAACTACATCACTGTGCATGTAGCTCTGCATGTAGTTTTGTAATTTCATCTCCAATAAAATGCAATGATGACAAAATATTCTAGTTTGTTTTTTACTCACTGAGGACTTTGAGTGTGTGCTTGTTCTTGGCTTGAAATTAGTGCCGCAGTGCTATTCCTTAGCTTTGTCACTCAAAGCTAGCAATCAACCACTTCTGTCATTTCTGACTTTTAGGTGACTAATTGGAGATATGAGTATCATAGAATTTCCTGCCCTAGTTGGCTTAAAATCACAATCTGTAGCTAGGATTATAGACTAGAGTCACCAGCAGAATTGATGGCATATGTTAACATTTGTCATCTTTCTTTCTCTAGTAAAAACAGAATATGAACAGCTTTTTGTCTTGTTTTGTTTTGTTTTTACTGTACCAAGTCTGGAGGTTGAAGCACTGACCCAAACCCACCAGTGGAACTATGGTCAGACATATTTCTCCCAAATGAAATTTACCACCTCTTCACCAAACTGTAGTCAATTCTCCTGTTCTGTCTTTGTGCTTTATGCACCTTTGCTCACATACTTCTATGCTTTGGTATCTCTGTCATGCATGTTACCAGCTCATTAGTTCAGGGATAGGGATAGCAAACTTTTCTGTGAATAGTGTGATAGCAAATATTTCAGGTATATCACTAAAGTAAAAAAGTAGATATAGGGCTAGGATATAGCTTAGTGACAGAGTACTTACCTAGCAAGTACAGTGTCCTGGGTTTGAATCCCAGTATCAAAAAAAAATCAAAAAGACATAAGTAAAAAAGTAGACAATAAGTAAATACTTTAAAATGTCCTTCATTTTTCCCCACCATCCCTTCCTTGTTTCAGCATTTTATTTCCCTTCCCTTCCCCAAGTTAGAAAAACAAATATACAAGATGCAGGGCACCGGAATCAGAAAAACAAGGACGGAGTAACAATGCTTGATAGGAAATGTACTCATTGCCTTCCTCATGTAACTGTAACCCCTGTATCTTTACAGTTACAACTGTAACTGTATCTTTACAATAAAAATATATTTAAAATAATAAATAAATAAATAAAAGTATCCATGTTCCAGTGAGGTTTTATGGAAACAAAAGTGAGCCCAGGTAGGCCAGTGGACAGTAATGTGCTAACCCTAGATCTGTCTTTACTACCCCTGGCCCTAAAAACCACCTCTAATTGACAGGATTGTGACATCTTTCTCCCCTACTGCAGCAACAATATCCAATTGAATTTATACGTTCATTCAAAAGAATAAATAAATGTATTAAACATATACTTTAAGTAATAAGAACAAGTCAATAACATAAACTGTAGCAATGATCAGGTTATTTTATTTTATTTTGTGTCCGGTCGTGGGCCTGAACTCTGGGCCTGGGCCCTGTCCCTCAGCTCTTCAGCTCAAGGCTAGCGCTCTACCACTTGAGCCACAGCGCCACTTCCGGCTTTTTTCCTTTTTGCTTATGTGGTGCTGGGGAATCGAACCCAGGACCTCAGGCAGGCAAGGCAAGCGCTCTACCACTGAGCCACCTTCCCAGCCCGGTTATTTTATTTTTTGGGAATATATTATGCCCAAGTTACTAGGCAAATGCCACATTGTCCTTATAAAGCCCCATGTTACTACTAAGCAAAGTGCAGGAATACAAAAACTCATCTTTGGATACACAGCTAAAATGTTCCAGAGCTAGGACTCAAATCTAGGTCTTCATTGCTCTGATTACTATTGCCCTCTGACTTCCTGAAGTTTGGAAGCAGGATTCTAGTCTTTTGTCATACAGTAGGCATTGTTGTCACCCTTTGTCCATAGTGAGTTCATTTGGTGCCAGGAATGCCACTAGCCATTTCCCCATTTATACATTCTAGTTTTCCAGTAAGCTGTAGCTTAGCATACGTAGCTGAGAAAGATATGTGCTGTTAAATCAAAAGAACAGCAGAACTTTCAGTGATAGTCCTCTAGGTGTTCAAAAAAGTTGAAAGCCAAACTACTACTTTTTAAGTGTGTGTGAATGCAAGTATGGGTGCGTGTGTGATATCAACCAGTCTTAGCCTATGTGAGTTGCTTACCCACCCTCACCAGCACAGCAACAGACATTGCTACTCAGAAGGCAGAGGTGGGAGCTATGAGTGACAGGACTTACTCTTCAACTACTCAGCTGGAAGAACATGAGCCACACCTTATGTTCTTCCTCTTAATAAACTGAGAAAGTCTTGTTAAACTCTCACAAAGGCCCCTTCTTGCCCAGATGGCCTATATAATCTGTCTACAGGTGAAGTGCTTGTGGAGTCTGAGAGTTTTTGAATAAACTCCTCTGCCTCATAAGATCTTGGGGAGAATATTTCTAAGGATCAAAATTTGATGAAGACCACCTGACCTGGAAAAGTATGAAATTGCATGTATAGCGATAAATTCATGTGCATTTTTGTACGATACTACAAGCAAGCTTTGTTCAGATAAACCTTCTATACTATTTCACTTTGACCATGTATAAGCTAAGTGTGAGGATAGTAGGTGCTTCCTGGGTAATAAACTGAAACACTCAGATCTAAATTTTAGAAAAATGCTTTGTCAGAGGAGATCAAGGGGAAGGGAGGTAGATGAGTGGAGAGAAGGGTGGGTAAATACAACTAGGATATCCAGAGTACACATGTGAGACTCGAACCACAAAACTTGATGAGATTGGGAAAGATGAGGGAGAATTCTGATCAAGATTCATTGTTCTCATAATCTGACTTGTTGAATTAGAAACCCTTTATGCAACTATTAAAGATAATATAAATTTGAAAAGAAAAAAGCCAATGAAGTGAAAAGGATGGCATGTCAGTGAGCTGTCTATCCACAGAAAAAGTCAAACAGCACATGGACAATATCATTTTGACAAGTATAAATGTGAATTCAAACACCAAAAAAATAATGGCTAGAGCACATTCAAAACTCCTTCTGACTTGAAAATTCTGTGTTCCTACAAAGTACAAAAGAGGCTTGTTTGCTCATTCCATGCACTGGAAGACAAAATCACTTGTAGATGTAGCCTAGTGAGCATTTTAGCCTAACCCTCACTCTCAGTGCAGCATAAAGAAGTGGAGAATGGTGTTCTAGCATTCCTAAAGGATGTTTTCATCCTGCCTTAGGCCCAGCAAATCCCATAAGTCATTTATTTGTTCATCATGTGCAGTAACCTTGAACTCCTGTTTTTTCAGGTGGAAGAGAAGGAACCTAAAAGTAGCCCATTTGGCACCACTGAGTTCCCAGTTAAGTGCACTTTAAATTCATGTGCACAGTCCACAAAGCCTTTGATAGCCACTTGGGGTAATCAGAACCCTCAGGGAAATGTGCTACCTCTACCAGAAGGAGCCCTTGCCATTGAAATGTAGCAATTGGATTGCATATTCTTTCCTTCATTTAATACGCTATGTTGTCACACCTTTCATGTGACAGTGGTGAAAGCTAAGGGAATTCAGGAGCTCCTTGCAATTAGCCCTTCCAGCCCCTGCTTCTCAAAACTACTGCTGTGACTGATAATACTACATCTTGCTAATCTCTATGTAGGTCATGCCAGGGCTGACAGGTCACTTCCAAGTTCAACAGAGATGCATCATTGCTGGAGACAAGTGTGATAAGAGGAATTCAGATATCAAGTCAACAGTTAGAGTATATGCGATGTTAAATCCTTTGCCAGCTATATCCTGCCCCCTGCTTTTATTTCAAGGGCTAAGCAATAAGATACCTAAACTGGCTGTGACCAAGCTCTCAAGGTGTCTTCATTAAAGTAAATTATTTAAACTCTGTTTTTGAGCTTGTCAATCCAACCATGCAGGTCAGCCAGCTAAGTATATAACTCAAGGTTTTCCAGGAATGGTATGATGCCCACCTCTGATTAACATACCAGCCAACTTCTGTGATAGTAGGTTTTTCTTTACATGATTCTTAGCGGAATAGATACATGTTGAAAATAATAATAATAATAAGTGAAAATAACAACACTATCTGTGGAATAATTTTTCTGTTGATAGTATTTCTGTATTTCTAAGCTCTCAACAGTTATGCAAGGCCAAAAGCCTAAAATTTATGATGTCTATATTCCCCTTCCTCCACAGTCTAACAAGGTATTTTCATACTTACAAAATATGAAAGCAAAGAAAGCCCCTACTTCCAGCTGCATGCATGCAAATAGGCACTGGCAGAATATTTTCTGAAAGCTTTCAAATATTAATACTCATCGTCTCCAGCTTTGGATGTCATTTTAGATTTTCCTAGCCTTGAGCTAGCACTTCCCCTAGTCTTGATGACATATCCAAAAATTATTCTCCATTTATATCCCAAGGAATCTGAAACCCTGCTTACTATACTGTCATTAGGCCATGATTATTCTATTTGCCAATTTATAGTTAAATGAACTTTCTCTGGGCTGAATATTATTCCTTGACATCATTGTGTAAAAGTGATCCCATGTTTCATGATAATCTCTGTGAAATACCCTATCATTATGGTAACTTCTTTCTTTGGTTGATGGTCACCTGGTTTGATGCCCAGGTGGCAGCTGTAGCCCAGGTGGCAACTATAGCCCAGGTGATAGCTGTAGCTTTAGATTAGGAATACTGTCACTGTTTTTCCTACCCCCGCCCCGCCCCCACCACCTTATCTGCTGGCAAAAGCATTGGTTTCTTGGCTATAAGATTCTAAGGTCAATAAATTTGAATAGTGAAAAGCAAAAATTCCATTTTCAATATCAAAAGTAAATATTAGTGGTGCCTCTTGTATTTTACTCCTTAGGTATCACTGAGAACAAAATCTCATATAATGCTTAATGCTTTAGAATATTTATTCAGGGTCTCATCTTTCCCTGTTAGATCATTTTCCTTGTTTTGTTTTGCTTTTTATTTATTTATTTATTTTTTGCCTCTCTTGGGTTTGGACTTAATCCACAATAGTTGTTAGATGAGTGCTCTACTACTTGAGCCATGCATCAAGCTCTTTTGCCTTTAGTTGTTTTTCAGGTAGGGTCACTTTTTAGCTGAGATGGCTCTTAGATCATGATCCCCCTACCTATGCCTGCCAATAGCTACGGTTACAGTATATGAACCATCACACCCAGATGATTTATTGAGATGGATCTCACTAAATATTTGTTCATATTGGCTTTAAGCAGTGATTCTCTTGATTGTAACCTCCTCAGTAGCTGAAGTGACAGATGTGAGCCACGACCAGTCTTCTGTGCTCTTCCTAAAGCAGCTGGTTCAGTTGTTCTATTAGCTCATAATCTTCTGGATGGTGTGATATGATGGTGGCTATGATTAGTGACACAGTAATGTGCACATAGCCATATCTCTTTTTACATAAAGTGGACAATGTTATGACCTCACATACTTGGTGAGCTTTTAACGATGCTGATCAGGCCACTGTATGTATATATGTGAAGGTAAATGCATATCTACACTATGTGTCAGTCCCAAGCAGGATTAATTACTGCTGTTTTTATTTTTTTCTTAATATATATTTTTATTGTAAAGGTACTGTACAGAGGGGTTATAGGTAATGAGTCCATTTCCTATCAAGCATTGTTACACCCTCCTTTATTTTTTTCCCTACCATCCCTTTCTACCCCAACTCCTCCCTACCCTCACCACCCTGCAAAGTTGTAAAGTTCATTTTCAACATAATGTCTTGTACATCTCCTTGTTACAATGGGTCATCCTGTATCCTTATTTCAATTACTGCTGTTTTTAAAACCAAAGATACCCAGTTTCCCAACTTGCCATGAGTTGTTATCTCTTCAGGATGATGCTAAATCATGGTCTATCACTTAGCTCTGTTGCTGGAAACATGACAACGACAATAGTTAGGCCATCCATGGTGAGCCCAAGCATAGATTCCATCTCACCACCAGGGCTATTCTGTTGATTGAGGAGACTCACGACAGAGGCTAGTTTAAACATACTGCCTGCATTAGTGAATTTGAATACCTCTTCTACCATAAATGTACTCCAGTGGGCATTGATACGTGATACAAACTCCTCACAAATTTGCCCACTTCCATATGAACTATCTGCATAGAATTATCTGCATTCCTCTTTCCCAAGTGTCCTCATCCCCAGGCATCCAGTATTACTCATTGCAAAGTTTCATCTCTGGTTAGATAATGAAGCTATTTACCACAGCCTGTACATGTTATACTTTTGCTCCAAACCACTTGTGCTACACATTAAGTGAATGACCAGATTCTGCCCATTGTCCCGGTGCAGTGGTGGCACTGCTGTTGCATGGATAGGCAACATCATGCAGTGTGTAAGTTCTTAGGGACATTTTGGGTCTCTCTCAGACCCTCACACACACACACACACACACACACACACACACACACAAACACACACATAAACACACAAACACCCCCAAACACACACACAAACACACACATGTTTTTTTAATGTATGATTGGAAGGGTTTTTACACTCTGATATACTTTGGAGCACTCCACTAGATCTGTAGTGTAGAATTTATGATGATGCCCATGTACCACACTCACTCACCCATTCACTCTCTCCAGCTTTTCTTCTTTCAACAGCTAATCATAGAGAACCTCATCATGACAATCTAAATCTGAACTAAGAAAAGTAACAGTATGAGAAGCAGCCACGGGCTCAAGGTCTCCTGGACTGTGGTTTACTTTCTCCAATGGGCTTCCTTCAGTCAAATTCTAATAGTAACAGCTCTATTTCAGGAGGAGTTATTGCTTGGCACATTTATGGTAGCATCTTAAGTCCTATAGCAAAAAATAACATGATCTTCTGTTCTGGCCACATGGCCACATGATAAACAATAATCAGATCATCCATTTCAAGTAGGACCTACAGGCTTGCAAAATTTAAAGCAATGCATAGGTTGCAAATTATATGGTCTTGTTCCAAAACAACTACTTTATACATCTTCTATTGGAGCTTGCAAAAGAGTTCACATATAGATTTTCTCAAACCTGGCCCCATGGAAGCTAGCAGACCTTTCGTCTCCTGAGAAGTAGTTTGTAATACTATTCTCACGTGTAGAATATGCTACCAGCCATGCACAAGTGCTACACTTATTTATTAGTAGTAGAAGGAACAGATGAAATCATATGTTACTTATGTTGAAAGAGATTTCCTGCGTGCTCCAGTTCAAAAGATCACTAGACTGTCCTCCAATATGACATGTCCAGAGCGGTGGGCCCATTTTTTACTCATCTGCTGCAGTTCATTTTCCCTCCAAGGCATCCAAAATATTCCTTATGTGTGTTTATAAACAGAATAATAGGTCTTCAATTTTGTGACCTCAAATGACATTCTGAGTTGTCTACAAACGTCAAGCCTCTTTAGTACAAATTAGAGCAGAGTGAATGAGAATAACATTGGCCCTAGAATATGAGTGGGTATTGTGGCTTGGAGATGGGGAAAAACAAGTCGTTTAAGGATACAGGTGGACCTGTTGCAACAATGAGAAGTACAAGTTGTCATGTTGAAAACGAGCTTTACAATGTTGGTGCGGGGTGCGGGGGAAGGATTGGGACTGCGGGGGAGGGGGGAGGCTGGGAAGGGATGTGAAGGATAAACAAAGGAGGAGGCTGCAATGCTTGGTAAGAAATGTACGCATTATCCTGCCCATGTAATTGTAACCCCTCTGTACAGTATGTTCACAAATAAAATAAAATAAATTAAAAAAAAGAATTGGAGTGGTTATGGAAACACAACAAATCAAAGAAAGGTTGGACAAATGGGATTGCATAAAGTTGCAGAGCTTCTGCATGGCAAAGGACATAGCTAGCAAGATCAATAGAAAGCCCACTGATTGGGAGAAGATCTTCACTAGCCATAGACAAGGGTCTCATATCTAAAATATACTTGGAACTCAAAAAATTAAATCCCCCAACAACTGCCCAATAAATAAGTGGGCGAAAGACTTAAAGAGAAACTTCTCTGAAGAAGAAAGAAGGATGGCCAATAGACACATGAAGAAATGTTCAACATCCCTAGCCATAAAAGAAATGCAAATCAAAACAACATTGAGATATCACCTCACCCCAGTTAGAAGGCAAAAATCAAGAACTCTAACAACAACAGATGCTGGAGGGGATGTGGACAGAAGGAACCTTACTTCATTGTTGGTGGGAATGTAAACTTGTTCAACCACTTTGGAAAGCAGTATGGAGGTTCCTCAAAAGACTTCACATAGAGCTCCCCTATGACCCAGCAATCCCACTTTTGGGCATTTACCCAAATGTTTACAAACAAGACCACACTAAAGCTACCAGCACAACTATGTTTATTGCAGCATTACTTACCATAGCTAAGATATGGAACCAACCCAGATGCCCCTCAGTAGGTGAATGGGTCAAGAAAATGTGGTATATATACACAATGGAATTCTATGCCTCCATCAGAAAGAATGACATTGCCCCATTTGTTAGGAAATGGAAAAACTTGGAAAAAATTATATTAAGTGAAGTAAGCCAGGCCCAAAGAAACATAGATCCCATGGTTTCCCTTATTTGCAATATCTAGTATATGTATGAGTCAAACGGAAAAGGTCAGATAATGTGATGTTAGGAAAATGAACCCTTACATATGTATTTTAATGTTTTGTTCTTTCATGCATTTGTTTCTAATGCATTTATAAGATTATCTCTTTGTTGCTTTGTATGTCCCTCCCCCACAGTATAACCCCTGCTTTCACTATATTTGATGTCAGTATAACTTGTGGAGGAGAAGAGGAAAAACAAGTCATTTAAAGATACAGGTGTACCTGTTGCAACAATGAGAAGTACAAGTTGTCTTGTCGAAAACGAGCTTTACAATGTTGGTGGGGGAGGGGGAGGATTGGGTAGGGGGGTGGGGGGAGGCTGGGAAAGGATGGGAAGGGTAAACAAAGGAGGAGGCTGAAATGCTTGATAAGAAATGTATGCAATATCCTGCCCATGTAATTGTAACCCCTCTGCCCAGTAAGTTCACAAAAAAATAAAATAATAAAAAATAAATAAAGTATTTTTAAAAAATCCTGTTTCTTGGAAAGTATGGAAAAGAGCACATCATTCAGGTAAGGAGCTTCACACTATTTGTCCCAGTCTCTATTAGTGTTCTCTATCAAGCTAAGGGTTGAAATTGGATGGTATTTTAGTTTCATGGGGGTGGTCTACTGTAAATTATCACAATCCATTCATTCTTGAAGGATACAGGTTCATAAAGTAAATGAAGGAGCTGTGAACACCATCAATCCTAAAAGTAGATTGCTGTCATTCTAGAATATGCACTGTAATTATTTATTTACTTAATTATTTCTGTGTTGGACTGGGGCTTAAACTCAAGGCTTTGTACTCTCTCATGGCTCTTGCACTCAAGGCCGGTGTTCTACCACTCAAGGCTGGTGCTCTTAAACTACAGTATCACTTCCATCTTTTTCCTGGTTAAGTGGAGATAAGAGTCCTGTGGACTTTTCTTCCCTGAGCTAGATATGGAACCAACCCAGATGCCCCTCAGTAGGTGAATGGGTCAAGAAAATGTGGTATATATACACAATGGAATTCTATGCCTCCATCAGAAAGAATGACATTGCCCCATTTGTTAGGAAATGGAAAAACTTGGAAAAATTATATTAAGTGAAGTAAGAAACACAGGTCCCATGGTTTCCCTTATTTGCAATATCTAGTATATGTATGAGTCAAGCGGAAAAAGTCAGATA
>NW_012267330.1:4629723-4710525 GCF_000151885.1 Dipodomys ordii | reverse complement strand
GAATTCTATGCCTCCATCAGAAAGAATGACATTGCCCCATTTGTTAGGAAATGGAAAAACTTGGAAAAAATTATATTAAGTGAAGTAAGCCAGGCCCACAGAAACATAGATCCCAGTCCTCAGATCTCAGCCACTTGAATAGCTGGGATTACAGGCTATACAAAGAAGTTTAGGGTGTGTTGTTAGCCTTTCTTACTGTTTGTAAGCATTCTGTCAATTGCTGAGCATGCTTATTCTCATTCCACATTTGAGAGCAGGATTCTGTGATCTATTCGTTAACCAAGACCTGCTATAAATCTTCCTCTAAATGAGGCCATGATGGCAGATATCCATAGCAACTTAGAGTCACTACACAGGAGCTCTCAAACTATCTATTTTTCACATATTCACAATATACAGATACTGAAGGAAATAACCATGAGGAAAGACTGTAGAAGTTAATATAGTAATGTTTGGCTTGATTTTTTTTTCAGAATCCAGCATCACACAGGGACCCTCCTCTGTCTGAGTCTGAGAATTAAGTGAGGTATAGAAGGTGAGTAAGAGATGGTAATTTCCATTGGGTCAGATTTTTCTCACCCATTTATGACCTCTTAGTTTTTTATATTAAGCAATGGACTTTTTGTTGCCCTTCATTCACATTGTTAGGAACACAATGTTCTACAGACCACCCTTCATGTATGTGTGTGTGTGTGTATAAGTATGTATGTATATATATTGCATATATATATCCATAGATTAGGCTGACTGGCTGCATTTGTAACACTGTACCTTTGACAGCAATCATACATACCTTACTCCTGACTACTAGGTGCTATCACCTGTCATCTGTTAAGTCCTTTCATCTCTCCTGCTTGCACAAAGCTCAATTGTACAAAAGTATATCCATCTATCAGTCCTAGTCTATACAAAGCTATTAGGAGAAGATTATCAGTGGTTCTGGGGCCTCCCTCACTTGCACATTTCTAAACTAATAGTCTCTGGGATTCCTGAGGAATGCTGTCTGTTGAAGTTTTTCTCCTTCAGCAATCCATGTGTAGCATACTCACTCCTCTGAGCAGGTGGGTTCCTCTCTTTGCAGTTTGTGCTAACAATTCTGCCCCATCTGACATGGACAAATGTTTTTTTCAACCTTTCAAGACCATACCACCACCATTCAGCATCATTGCTAAGATACTAATCTTGAGTCATAGTGCATCTCTCCAAATAGATACACGCTTTTTTTCAGCTTTTTATTCTACTCCTTTGGCCAGCATCCTCAAATCCATCCATAGATCATCTGCAGCTCTTTCCTGTATGTATTAGCACACTACTTTCACACCTTAGCTGTGTAGGTTTGGATTATTTTACCACTTGAATTTATGTGCACATGGGAACCAGGAGAGATAGGGCAGTAACTGGAGTATTTGATAAGGCGCCCATCTTATATGAGGTCCCTCATATCTTCAAAAATGAGTAGAAGGTGGGCACCTCCATCTCCAAAAGCATGAAAAAAGTTACTTTTGTAGGAGAATTCAAACACCCCCGGCTCTCAAGGGCAGCTATTGGCTCTCCTGGTGCCAAGTCTCAGAGTCGCAGGCCTTCCTCAGGAAGGCCTTGAATTTGGCACTGAAGCTTTGTGCAGGTTGAGATTTCTACTTTTTTGAGATTCCATTATCTTCCAATTATGTCTTATTCCTGACCCTCAGATGGGCCTCCATCCGGGAACATGGATTCTTTTTAGAAGCATCCAAGTAACATTTTCCTCCCTCACTTTGCAGCTAAATCTAAGAGGATAGATTTTTCTCTTGCATATATCACTGGTGTTTAGAAGAGCTACCTATTTTCATAGTCCTCATTCATCTCAAACACCCAAGATGTTGCACCAGCTGTGTCTGCCTTCCACATGTATCTCATCTCCACTCATGTCAGTCATATGTCTTGGCATGCTCACTACTACCACATGGTAGGGAACATCAGTATCGCAGTACAGTTAGACATGGTGGTACACACCTGTAATATTAGCAGCCCAGGGTACAGAAGCTGGGGAATTTCAAGCTCTAGACTGGCATTGGGAAAGTTAGTGAGACTCTGTCTCAATAGCCAAATAAAGCTGGACACAATGTCTCATGACTATAATCCTAATTACTCAGGAGACAGAGATCAAGAAAATCAGTTTAAGGCCAGCCAGGTTCAAAATATAAATAAATGAGACCCCATCTCAACAACACTGGGTATAGTTGTATATACTAGTTATCTCAGCTACATGAGAATCATAAGTTGAAGAATCACCATCTAGGATAACATGAGCAAAGAAAGAAAAAAACTCTAATCAAAAATTAACTATGATAAAAAAGGGGGGCTGGTAGTATGCCTCAATTTATAGAGTGATTTCTTAGTAAAATATTCAGAAAGAGAGAGAGACAGATAAGAAGATAAACCAACAGGGATAGAGACAGAGTCTAGGTGGTATAGATCAATTAATAGAGAGCTAAGCTGGCAAATGGGAGTTCTGAATTCAATCTTCAATATTATACAATCACACAAAAGTAATAGGATCCTTAGGGCTCTCTAATCAGTGAGCAAACCAATCCCAGACAACTATGAAGTTTTATTGTCAGGTAAAGTGAATTATTAATAAAATAAGATAATTATTTTTAAAGTGAAGTACTCAGTTC
Organism: Dipodomys ordii; assembly: GCF_000151885.1. Lineage (NCBI taxonomy): Eukaryota > Metazoa > Chordata > Mammalia > Rodentia > Heteromyidae > Dipodomys > Dipodomys ordii. The sequence goes on along the minus strand of NW_012267330.1, from coordinate 4,707,868 downwards.
CTAACATGGAGTGAGCTCCTTATCATCAGAGTCATTTGGCACTGACTGGCCAGGTGAAGCTGGGAGAAGCAGGGACAATGGCATCAATGTTGCTCCCAAGTCCAAGGTGCTATTGTACTTGATAGGAGAGGAAACGAATTCCAGTGTGAAAATGGATGGGAGGGCAGAGATGGGAGGGGAAAAACAAAGGAGGAGCTAACAATGCTTTATATGTACTCATTACCTTGCTCATGTAACAGTAACCCCTCTGTACAGTATTTTCACAATAAAAATCTTATTTTTTTTTAAAAAGAGGTTTTGCAAGTGAAAACAGGATTCCAATTCTTGAAGAAGGTATTTAGTTGGTGTTGGCCATGGGAGGTTTAAGGCTCCTTGTAAATTCCCAAACTTGCATGCTGACCTATTTGTAAATGGGGATGTTTATTTGATTGATAACAGTAAATAATGTTACATGCATCCTTGAAAGGCTCTGTGATAGAAATAGAAATGAAGGAGCCACTTGAGGCTTTTTTGTTAGAGAGGTAGGAATTCTTTTATTTAATAAAGTAATTCACCTTTTTTATTGTACAAATGTTGTACAGAGGGGTTACAGTTACATGAGTAGGGTAATGAGTACATTTCATAGCAAGCATTGTTACCTCCTCCTTTATTTTCCCCCTACCATCACTTCCCTCTCTACCTCCCCAACTCCTCTTGACCCCCTCCCAGGCAAGAATTCTTCACTGAAATCTTCTCCCTCTCCCTACCCTACGTCACATGACAAACTTCCAGTGCACAGTTCTGAACAGATGTTGATTGAAATGAAAGCCCTAGAGGATACAGATTTGGTGAAATTCCATCACGTAATGTACAGGTTTTACATTGAAATTTTCCATAGCAATCCTGTAATGAAGATAAGAAGACTGAAGTATCTAAAATGATTTCTTCTGATCTTAATTTCAAATGAGGCCATTCTTGGTGACAGCTACAACTCCCTAGTACTTCATCCCTTTGTCACATATACTTTGATTCTAACTGCATTGAAAGAATGCTCAAATTGAAGACAAAAATTATGAGGAAGACAATAACAATTGCCGGAGATAACATGTAAATCTTACAATGGAATCAACCCACCTCTCAAGAACCCAAAAAAACTCGGCTCTACCTCAACAGCTCAGGGAAGAAGCAGCTACATGCAGCATGAGGCAGCACCACTGCATGGTTCTGAGGAGCATGACCTGACCCCTAGAAAGTGCCTTTCAGGGATTTCTATTACTACAGTCTTAACTCTGACTATGGAACTCACACATGAAGGCAATTTTTATCATTTATCTAAATGACCTCCCTATCTTACCAATTACAAATTATTGAAAGTTCATGCACACAAGAATGACAGAGTGGAATGTCGCCCTAGATAACATCATATAAAACTGAAATCAGCCGGGCGCTGGTGGCTCACGCCTGTAATCCTAGCTACTCAGGAGGCTGAGATCTGAGGATCGCGGTTCAAAGCCAGCCTGGGCAGGAGAGACCGTGAGACTCCTATCTCCAATAAAAAAACCACCAGAAAACCGGAAGTGGCGCTGTAGCTCAAGTGGTAGAGCGCTAGCCTTGAGCTGAAGAGCTGAGGGACAGCGCCCAGGCCCAGAGTTCAGGCCCCACGACCGACAAAAAAAAAAACAAAACTGAAATCAGAGGTTCAGAAACCAGATCCCCTAGAGCCAAGTCTTGAGTGTCATTTATTGCTTATGGGAACCACATTGACCCTGAAAATGTCCATTTACTACCCTAGAAATAAGGAGAATGTTTTACAGATGCATCAAGTGCAGGTTAAGTATACAATGAGGATTCAGTTATATACTGACATTTAGACAAATGTCATCTGATTCCAGATGAAAGATTGTGGGAAGGGATGTGAAGGGTAAACAAAGGAGGAGGCTGCAATGCTTGATAAGAAATGTCCGCATTATCCTGCCCATGCAATTGTAACCCCTCTGTACAGTATGTTCACAAAAAAATTAAATTAAATTAAAAAAAAGAAGATTGAACTCAAATTCTAGATCTTTCATGAACTAGATGGTGCACTTTGGTTACTTTACAATCATCCTATTGGTTCATTTTTATTATCTAGAAGGTGGAGACAGTTGTACCTATCTCATGAAATTAAGCATACAGAATAAGATGTGTTTTATAATAAATATAAAACCAGTCAAACTTGACAAACACAAGTTACTGTCTGTTCTTGTGTCATTGCCCACCTTTCTATGAACCTTTGATGCAAACACCATCTTGTAAGAGAACACAGTGGAAAAGAATATCCATAGGAAACATGTGATGATTACTAACATCTGACTAACTTTTCTATTGTGCACACACTTTTATCAACCTGTCTAATCCTAGTACAGTTTTACTGGTGATCCCAGAAAACCAAGGATCTTTTTCAAATCCACAGTGTTAATCTGTGCTAACATTGAGAATCCAAACAAGGTGCCAGAGTGCCCAGTTCTTGTCATTCTTTCCTCTGTTCTTGGGGAGAAGGAGGTAGGGCCAACTGCCTCTTGTGTGCACTTTGAGTGAGTCTCTAAGCATAAAGACGAAGGAAAGGTAAATTACATTCCTGGGGAGTCCACTGGTTCTCCCCAGTGTGATCACACAGAGGCAGAAACAATGTCCTATGAGCCTGGACCTGAGCTCACAGACACTGCAGTGTCTTTCTCTTCACCATTGTGGGCTTGTTTTGTTTTCAGTGTTAAGACAAGCAACATTTGCAATTAGGCTCTGGATTTGTCCAGTCAGATGTTTACTCAGTTATGATTTTTCAAACAATTGCATGAGCAAACTGTGAGTTAGGAACACACAGCCCAAACCAATCATAATCACAGTCTATATGGGTTGTTATCTAGAAAAATATTAAAACTCCTTTCATGAATTTAGAACTACTTCTAATATAATAAGGAACACTGGAATTCATTGTCTACTTGTCCAGAAGCCATCAGCTAGGAGCACCAGCACTATTCCAGAACTAGATACTGACAAATGGACTTCGGGAAGCCAGCTTATCACTTATCAGAATGATGGGGATCTTGCCAATTTAACCATTTTTTCAAAAATATCACCATTCTTACAAGGATTGTGATAAGGCTGATGAGCTCTTAGTGAGCACCTTTCATAGTTGTGTCCATGTAGCACCAACACAGCATGGGAAAAGTAAAACAATGCATACCCAGAACCTTGTGGTGAGTAGAGCTATACAGATAAATCCTTTTGACTTTCTTCTGTGTTAATAATAATTAACATCTGTGTAGTAGTTTTCCAAAGGCCACTCAAATGTCTTCTTGAATTATCATTACTCACTTATAGATAAGGATATAAGGATGTAGAGACAGTCAGTGATTTTGTCCAACATTGTAAAGCTAAAATTCCAGTAGATTTAAGGTAGTCAGACATGTTTCTCCTAGGAGAACAGAGGTTGGGTTTAACTAAGTCAAAGCCTAGCTTTTCTGTAGAAGAAACTGAACCTTTCAGAGGACTTCCTAAGATGCTTTAACATCAATATTTTCTGCTGTAAATCAGGAGAATGAAAAATGCTTTCTCATAATATAGTAAAGAATAAAGTGAGATCATCTGAGAAAATCACTTAGAACAGTGCCTAACGCATTACAAGAACTCAGTGGATTTTAAATGTATCAACATCACAGACATATCAATGAAGGAAAAAGGCACCAAGAGTCAGGCCCACATTTAATATTTTCTAACTGTGGATCAGCTGTCTAAAAATAACATTTTAATGACACAAGATTACTCTCTTCCTCCTTCACAGGATGGCAAGACAAAGATATACTGTAAAGATAACCTATAAGCTGAAAGCCAGTGGCTCACACCTGTAATCCTAGCTACTCATGAATTTGACCTCTGACGGTCACAGTTTGAAGCCAACCCGGGCAAGAAAGTCTGTGGGACTATTATCTCCAATTAACCACTAGAGTGGTTTAAGTGGTAGAGCACTAGCCTAGCCTTCAGCAAAAAAAAAATTAAAAAAACGCTCAGAGACAGCACCCAGGACTTGAGTTCAAACGCCTGGACTGTCACACACATACAGAACAGTTAAAACCCAGTAATATAAAAACAGCATGTATTTAATAAACACAAGGTATAATTTATAATGCAAATGAACATAAATTTGCCTGACCCAAAATGTACCATTGGAATTTATTTATTTATTCTGGTTTGGAGGCTTCACCTCTGGGCCTGAGCACTGTCCTTAAGCTTTTTTGCTACCCCATAAGCCACAGCTCCACTACCATGCGTAGGGTGGTTCTGGCCAGGCTAGTTTCAAACTACAATCCCCAGATCTCAGTCTCCTGAGTATCTAGGTTATAAACCAATTTTTTAAAACTTTTAGCTTGTACTTTTGTTGTCTTTACACATGGAATTCATATACATTTTGGGTTTTTTGCCTAGGAATCCCAGGTTATCTACACATGTAGATTAGTGCCTCTTTCAGCTATAGCCCACCACTCAAAAAATAAAAACCAAAAGTATCAAAAGACAGTGACCCCCCAGAGGTATTCCTTGGAAGGAAATTAAAATGCCATTTTAATGGAAAAATTTTGATTTTATAATATTGGGTATTTCAATCTATTCTTTCAGAGCTTGGCAGTATTACAAATTTATTGGCTTCTCTTTAAGTAAAACACTGTGTGAGAGCTGACTAGATTCATGTTTGCATAGGCATGCCCCCAGTGACCCTATTTAGGAGAGGTCATACCTGAGGAATATTTTTAACCTAAAATCAGATCATTTTTGCTATCATTTCTAATTTTTTTCAATGCATTTTAACAAGGCTCAAACTGTCTCCCTGTGTACTTTCCCTCAAGTTATCCATTTTTTAATTGTCTTTAGAGCTTGGCATCTTGATGTCATGGATAGAAATTGTGGCTGTGTTCTGCCTTTCTTCCCACACCCTTTCTTCATGCTCACTGAAGTAGGCTTAGCAGCCATCTGCATTTCCAGGCGGAGGCAGGCTAAATGTCATCTCTCCCGTGGGTTCTGTACAGAAGACAGTGCCAAAAGACCTTCCGCTCTCACACCCAAACTATCATGGCCCTTGCCTTGCTGTTTCTTTGTATTAATATTTCAGCACTTGGATTTCATGAGCTTGGGAAGCACTTTTGTCTCTGTGGGGTTTACAAGGCCCGCTGTAGCAGCCATTTTCCCCATGGATTGTTAGGGAACTGGTTAGTGGATATGAGGAAAGTGCACTGCCTCTCCTGTCTCTTTATTGTTGGATTAGCAGTATTAGCAATCATGTTAAATGTTAAGAAAGGGAAAGATGAAAGGTACAAAACAGTTAACTATTTCAAAGAAGGCAACTAAAGGAAGGGTGAGCAAAGTTGGATAAAGATATAGGCTAAAGAAGACAATGTTCCATTGGTGAGAGAAGTAAGACAAGGAAAGAATTTTAAGTCTCATACTTAGCATTGAGCTTGAGCTAACAGACAAATCTGCAGTAGGAAAGGAAGATGGTGAAGAGGAGATAGGAAGAGAGCAACATGGAAGGGAAAATATTTGTAACACCTAGTATACTCTAAGCACGTATTTGGAATTTTCCTATCCACTCTTTCTTCAATCTTCACCACAATAAAAAGAAGATAAAGGAAGCTAAGTTTTAAGTGTTTTTCAAAGTTTTCTAAATTTAAAACTAATAGCATGTTCAGATCCTTATAATAGATCAAATATTTGTTGGACACCTTATGAAGAGATGCTGGGTGTCCCACTGAGGGATACATATCTTCTCTTTTTCAGAACCTGACAACAAATTAGAATAGATTGATATCACATTAAATAGAAATGTGGACTCAGGTTGACTTGTCCAGACTCACAATCAGGAGAAGTCCATACAATAAAAACCAGTCTCCAGATTTCAGGATATATAATTCATTGTAGGTTGGCTAGAATGACACTGCATTTTTCCATTGTTGATAAAAAATGCTTGGAGTAGAGTGCAGGTATTACTCAATCTAGGGCCATAATATTGTAAGTAAAATCATCACATATAAAACTTCTGAAATTTAGCACCTAGCATCAAAGAAAGAAGACCAGATTTGCTGGATCTAGGGTTTACAGAAGAGTCAGAAATACAAGTAGGTGTTGTGAATTGGGGCCAACATTTTAGGTTTTCATTCTAAGTGTTAAAAGAAGCTGTGAACAGACTGTTAGTGGCTTACACCTGTAATCCCAGCTACTCAGGAGGTTGAGAACTGAGGGTTGATGTTCAAAGACAGTCTGAGCAAGAAAGTCCATGAGACTCTTATGTTCAATTAACCATCAAAAAGCCAAAGGTAGAGTTGTGGCTTAAGTGGTAGAGCATCAGCTTTGAGTGAAAAACCCAAGCAAGAGCACAAGGCCCCAAGTTCAACCTCTAGCCCTTGTAAGCAAACACACACATACACACACACACACACACACACACACACACACACACACACACAAGAATTATGAAGGTTTTTAAGCAGTGAGATTAAGTAATTGAAGCCAGAAAAAATAGATGGCTAATAAAGACATATAAGAGGAGTATTAGTAATGACTAATATTAGTAACAAATAATCTTATCTATTCTTTGTAATAACTAAGAATAATGGTAAACCAATATAATCTTACTAATTTAAAATTAGTAATAACTAATGTTTGTAATTAATTCATTTTGGTGGTAAATGATGCTGGGATTGGATGGTAGTAATAGAGATGAGAAGAAGTTCTAAGTAAAAATACAGTGACAGGCAGTAGCACTGTGGCTCAAGTGGTAGAGCACTTGCCATGAGCTGAAGAGCTGAGCAACAGTGCCCAGGCCTAGAGTTCAAGCCCCATTACCCACAAAAAAATAAAATAAAATACAGTGACGGTCATCAGGTGTGGAGGGAAGACAGAATAGAGAAATAGGGAATGGTTTCTGCTTCTACTTTGAGCAACACAATAAGAACTGATCTGGAGAGTAAGCATGAAAAGAGATCTGCACTGCTCCTTTTAAGCAGTTGTTAACACATGGAAACAATAATTTTCTTGTGGACTTTAGTTATATAGAGAGAAGGATGAGGGAAAAATAAAAGAAGACAGTGTTAATGGAAGTATGTGAAATGTGAACAAGAGCCAGCTATTGCATGTAGCAGTTATTAGTGGCATTCATAAGGGCATGTTCTCTGGGCACTGAAAATTCACACTTGTAATTCCAGCTACTCAGCAAGCTGAAATCTGAAAATCACATTCTAAGCCAGCCTGTGATAGCATTTACTCCAATTGAGTAGAAAAATGCTAGAAGTAAGACTGTGGCCCAATTGATAGAGTCTAACCTTCAGTAGAAGAACTAAGAGAGAGCTTGAGGCACTGAGTTCAAGCCCCTATACGGGGACATGCGGGTGCATGCACACACACATACACACAAGCATTTTCAACAGAGGGTTTGGTATAGTTTCCCGATCACATAAGTCGTATAATTATAAGAGACAACTAGAGGAAAGAAAACTACAGGAGAGCTATAAAATGCAGCAGGGAAACATGGAAGGTTTTGAAGACTGACCTAGCATCAAGGCTATATGCTCTTCTCACCTCATGATGCAGAACAGCTTCATCTGTTTCTCTGAAATAAAAATGTATATGTAAATAAATTATGAAGAATGTGTTCTGGGCCTGGAAAGGTGGCTCAGTGGTAGAGTGCTTGCTTTGCATGCATGAGGCCCTGACTTCAATTCCTCTGCACCACATGAGCAGAAAAAGCTGGAAGTGGAGCTGTGGCTCAAGTAGTAGAGCACTAGCATTGAGCTGAAGAATTCAGGGACAGTTCCCAGGCCCAGAGTTCAGGCCCCACAACTGAGAAAAAAAAGAAAAAGAATGTGTTCTTCACCAGGTGCTCACATCTATAGTCAGACTTTAAAGAAGCAGAGGAGAGGGTTGTAGTTGAGGCCAGTCTGGGGAAAATGCCAGTGATACCCCACCTCAACCCAGAGCTAGGTGTGGAGGGGTTGCCTATCATCAAAACTACATGAACAGGAGGATTATGGTCCAGGTTGGATTGGGCAAAAATGCAAAACTCTAACCCAAAACTAACTCTGGCAATATGGTCTGGTAAAATGGTTCAAGTAGAAGAGCATCTGCCTAGAAAGTATAAAGTATCAACATGCAATGCCAAAAAAAACCCTGTGCTTTAGGGAACACTAACGTGTGACTGTGTATGGGCAAGTGATGGGGGTGGGGAAATCCCAGCAGAGGTCAGGTGTGTGGCAGTCATCCTGGGAGTCATTTCAGCCTGATGCCTCAAAGGAACTTGGCAGTGTTTATTTTCTTGACCTGTCCTGCCTCTCCAGCCTTGTAGGTAAATTACCAGCTCTTTTTGGATTTCTAGAGGCAGTAAAATAAAAGGCTGCTGAGCACCAGTGGCTCACATTTGTAATCCTAGCAGTTTGAATCTAGGTCAGACAGGAAAGGCAGTGAGAAATGAAGCTACAGGTCAAGTGGTATAGCACTAGCCTTGAAGAAAAAAAGCTCAAGGACAGTGTCCAGGTCGCGAGTTCAAGTCTCAAGACCAGCAACCACAACAAAACAAAATAAGAGACTTTAATCTAACAGGTTCTGAAAAGGGTCCCTTATGGAGACTGATCTTTCATAAAAATAAATTTCATGGAATATCTAATATGCTTCTTTTCAGGCACCTACTTCTCTAATGGTGCATGGATTTTGTTCATCTTAAAGATATCTACTAGGTACCTACTGTGTGCCTGTTAGAAATTTGTGCTGCTGCATAGTGTGACTAGGAGTGAGGGAGAGAATTTTGAGCCTCTCTGTACTGTGCTACCTGTTTTCTGTAATATATAGAAATTCATGTATCATGAGAAGATGAAGACTCAGGATTATTGAAGGGATGTAATCATTCCATCAATATCCATTCAGTGCTCACTATTCTCAACCTCAAGCTCTAAGGACTTGCCTGAGCTTCAGTAAACAGCCGGTAGATTTTTTTCTCTGTCTTTACTTTCTACTTGACCAAATATAAAGATTTTATGATTCAATCTCTGATGATACTTTATTGGATTGAGTGAGGTAATAGATCCCTCTTCTCCCACTCTTGTATTGATGGGAGTATACAGCTAACATCTACAATGGCCAAACAGAAGGCAAGAGGACTATGCAGGTCAATTTTATGTTTTCCAATTCTGTTACATCAAGTTTTTAAAAGATTTATTTTATTTTATTATTTGCATTAGTTGTTCAAATGGGATTCATTGCAACGTTTCCATATATATGTATATTTCCTGATTAAATTCCCATTCTCTAATTTTTCAACAAATTTCATTGTTTAATCTTTGTACTTGCATATAAAATAATTTGATCACATTCCTTCTCTCTATTTGCTATGTAGTATTAAAATACACATTCAGTCTTTAGTGTTGGTCCATTCTATTTGGTGCTGAGATAGCAAAAAATAAGACACCCTAATAAAAGAAAATACAAATGCATGCAATCCTAACAAGTATCAATAGAACTATATGAACCAATTTTCATTTCCCTTTTTTCCTTTAGAAACTGCTCAGAAATATTTATTCTGAGCAAAAATTTTGCAACTGAAATTCCTATTCCTCTTGGTACCTCCTTTCTTTTTTTTTAAATTTTATTTTATTTTATTTGTGAACATACTGTACAGAGGGGTTACAATTGCACGGGAGGATAATGCGTACATTTCTTACCAAGCATTGCAGCCTCCTCCTTTGTTTACCCTTCCCATCCCTTCCCAGCCTCCCCCCTCCCCCCCATCCCAATCCTTCTTCTGCCCCCCCCCCCCCCACCCCCTCCCCCCCGCCGCACCGACGTTGTAAAGCTCATTTTGGACATGACAACTTGTACTTCTCATTGTTGCATCAGATCCACCTGTATCCTTAAACAACTGGTTTTTCCCCATCTCCTCCACAAGTTATACTGACATCAAATATAGTGAAAGCAGGGGTTATACTGTGGGGGAGGGACATACAAAGCAACAAAGAAATAATCTTATAAATGCGGTAGAAACACATGCATGAAAGAAAAAACATTAAAATACATATCTAAGGGTTCATTTTCCTGACATCACATTATCTGACCTTTTCCGCTTGACTCATACATATACTAGATATTGCAAATAAGGGAAATCATGGGACCTATGTTTCTTTGGGCCTGGCTTACTTCACTTAATATAATTTTTTCCAAGTTTTTCCATTTCCTAACAAATGGGGCAATGTCATTCTTTCTGATGGAGGCATAGAATTCCATTGTGTATATATACCACATTTTCTTGATCCATTCATCTACTGAGGGGCATCTGGGTTGGTTCCATATCTTAGCTATGGTAAATAATGCTGCAATAAACATAGTTGTGCTGGTAGCTTTAGTGTGGTCTTGTTTGTAAGCATTTGGGTAAATGCCCAAAAGTGGGATTGCTGGGTCATAGGGGAGTTCTATGTGAAGTCTTTTGAGGAACCTCCATACTGTTTTCCAAAGTGGTTGAACAAGTTTACATTCCCACCAAGAATGAAGTAAGGTTCCCTTCTGTCCACAGCCCCTCCAGCATCTGTTGTTATTAGAGTTCTTGATTTTTGCCGTTCTTTCTGGGGTGAGGTGATATCTCAATGTTGTTTTTATTTGCATTTCTTTTATGGCTAGGGATGTTGAACATTTCTTCATGTGTCTATTGGCCATCCTTCTTTCTTCTTCAGAGAAGTTTCTCTTTAAGTCTTTCGCCCACTTATTTATTGGGCAGTTGTTTCTTTGGGGATTTGTTGTTGGGGGGTTTAATTTTTTGAGTTCCAAGTATATTTTAGATATGAGACCCTTGTCCGTTGTATGGCTAGTAAAGATCTTCTCCCAATCTGTGGGCTTTCTATTGATCTTGCTAGCTATGTCATTTGCCCTGCAGAAGCTCTGCAACTTTATGCAATCCCATTTGTCCAACCTTTCTTTGATTTGTTGTGTTTCCGGGTCTCTATTCAAAAAATTTCGGCCTGTGCCAAGGAGACCTAGGGTTTCTCCTATTCCATCCTGTAATGTTTTCAGAGTGTCTGCTTTGACTTCAAGGTCTTTGATCCATTTGGAGTTGATTCTGGTGCAGGGTGATATATAAGGATCTAGCTTTAGTTTTCTACATGTAGTTAACCAATTTTGCCAGCACCATTTACTGAAGAGGCTGTCTTTCTTCCATTCTATTGTTTTAGCTCCCTTATCGAAGATTAGATGGCTATAGGTCTGTAGGTTCATTTCTGGGTTTTCAATTCTATTCCATTGGTACCTCCTTTCTTTATCATAGCAGGAGAGTTGATTTATTTTTAGATCTTATTACCTGAAACAATCTGGCCAAGTGAAAATGGAAAAGAAATAGTAATCCACCAAAAGTCCTAAACCACCTTCAACTTCTTGCTCATTAAATGTACCTCTTTGAATGGGATATCTCACATTGAGTCTTTGGGGTCCATAAAGATCTCAGTTTCTAGAAACAATCACAAAATAACCTGATCTTACTATATATGTCATTGAAGGGAACTATGTGGACATCAGCAGGAAGGAAGGTAGGGCCATTTCCAAGAAAAATGTAACTCTATATTGGCCCAAGCTCTAACAGGAGTGTATCCATATGGCATACCACCAAAATGATCCCACTTCACCACTGTTCAGCTCCTTGCAACTGTATATTAGTCGTCCAAGAGTTACCATAGCAAATTACTCACACTGACTGATTTGAACAGCAGACACATGTCTTTCACACAGCTCTAGCGGCTGAAAGTCCAAAATCAAGGTATCATTAGTTGAACAAATTTTTTCTAAGGGTTGTAAGAACAAGCATCTGTTCTCTAACTTCTATAGCCTTGGGCATTCCTTGGCTTGTAGATGCCATTCCATCTGTCTCCACACTGTATTTCCCCACATGTCTGTCTCTGTGTCCAAATTTCCCCATTATTTAAAGATATCAGTCATATTAGGTAATGACCCACCATAATGACTTCCTCTGTTCATCTGTAAAAATTCACAGCTATTGGTAGTTAGGAATTCAGTGTAATTCAAGGTGGAAGAATGGATTTATTTCCTAAAAAGACCTCCAAGTTCATCAATCCTGGATTGCCCTCTGTAAGAGAAAACCTCCTCTTCTAAGCCATGTCCCTTCCTTAAGTCAACCTATCCCTTACAATGATCAATGAGTAAACTATAAAAGCCTAGTTAGCGTGCCCTGATTCGGAGCAATAGCAATTCCACTATTTCTACATAATTATCTAGCTAAATAATTCCTTCAAGTTAGCAAAGACTTCTACCTGGCACTTCTTTCACTTCCTTGAGAGCATATTCCATAACCTCCCTACGTTCAATACCCATGCCAGAGTCTGCCTTTCATGCATCTCACTGTGCCAAGACAACAAGAGCAAGACATATCCTGACCTTCAAGGCTGTTCTCAGTCTCAAAAGACATTATCAGATATAGAAAAGAAAACCTTCCCTCACACATGATCACTTTCTGTTGTATGATGAGGCTTTTTTCCTTCTGTATCTCCCAAATGTGTACCGGCGATCATACCATTCTTCCCCCTCAAAAGTTTGCCTCTAGGATCAAGTACGAGAAGACTAATTACTGTCAAGTAAATATAACTGTGACCTAGACATTTTATATATGACCTCTTGCTTAATTTTCTCAATTCTCCTGTTGCCTATAGATTATAAATGGAAGAATGGAGAATCTAGGAGGAGCATAAGAACTTGGCTCAACTGGTTTGGAATAAATCCATCAAGAGTGGGGCCCAGGGACTTCTGACTTCTGATCTAAAAGGCTGTGTTCTTTCTACAACACCACTGCATTAACATAAGCCAAGAAATTAAAAACAAACAAAAAACTGGCAAACTGGAATACAGCTAGCAACTTTAGATCTTGCCAAAAAACAGGAAAAGCAAAAAAAATGGTGCTATCACCACCATTTCATAATAAAAAAGACATTTTAACCCACAAAAAAATTACAAATGCTGAATCTCAAAATATAGAATTCATTGTGCCATGGATGTGTGGAAAAATTTTAAATTACTGGTACAAATATTGAAGGGGAAAAGAAAGCAAAAACTAAGATTGGTATTTGTTTCCAAATGGTCTGGATTTTATTGTCACTTTTCTCAGCTATCCAGCTAAATATTTTGAGTGTTACAAGTAGATCTACAATGCCTTGATAGGATTTAATGCTGCTAAGGATTACATGGAATTCTATGCTTCAAGAAACAAAGTGAAAGCAAAGGGAAATTGTAATTTATAACTTGACTGTTCTCTCCCAGGTCTCAGAGCTCTCAGAATTGGCAAGAGACCAATTGCTATTCAGAAGATTTTTTTGCTTTGGCCCTATCCATTCACATTAGAATTCCCTTTAAAAAGTTGCATTCACGAATTTTTTTATTCTACCATCAGTTACCTCTGGCAGGAAACAAAGCTTGTAAAATGCTAGCACAGTCTGAAACACATAAAGCCTCTAAGGCTTGCCACATACTAATTATTGTGTAGATGCATAATGAGTGAGTATATTCAGTAGTTGTAACCAACACTGATTCATATTTATAAGTATCCTGTATCCAAAGGGCTCATGAAGCATCTCAGAGTTGGTGGCAGAATCTGCCACCAACCAGTGAAATATAGATGTACCAGGGGCAAGAGTCCTTGTGTTTGAGGTTTGAGTATTGAAAGAGCACACTACAGTATTCACTTGGGAGGCTATAATTCCCTAAGTCTTACAGATTTAGAATTGACATGAGGTATTTTATTTGAAGAACAGAAGTATTTTAAGAAAGCTGAGTGCAATTCTGAAGTGGCAATCATTCCTCACAGGCAGCTTGTCATTGGCAAAAGAATGAAGCCTTCGAAGTTCATCAGAACTAGGTTTGGATCTAAGCTCTGTGCCTGCTTATCATCTTACACTCTGCAATTTCCCATTTGTAAAAGTGAGGGTGATAAGTCTGTCCTCTCTACAGGTTTGCAGTAAAATCTGAATGAAAGATTGCATTCAGTAAATGACAGCTGTTGTTGTAATTACTTATCCATAACATGGAGATGTAACAAAACCCAAATAACAAAGATAAACATTTAGTGAGATGTGATTATTTGCTAGGAAGTACTCAGTGTTTCACACACATGATCACATTATGCCCTCCCCATAACCATAGTTATAAAAGTGGGAACTGATTCACTCACTGAGCAAGAAAGCAACTTGTCCTGCTTTGCTGTAGAGTTCATTTGTGACAATACTGAATTGTGTAGTGTTTCAGTGATGATTTGGACCAACCAAATAGTATTTAACTTTTAGAAATTGATTTGGAATGCCTGCACCATTGGACATTGTTTTTATAATACTACGGGTTTTCTCAGCATTCCATTTTGTGTTGACATTCTCAAAATTCTTCAATCCAGCCCTCCTGAATGTATATGTCTTCCATTCCAAGCAGAATGATCTGTGCCTTCTCCCAAACATTCTGTACATGTCCTCACTACATTTCTGGTTGCCTTAGGATCAGGAGCACCTCTCAATGGCCCCTGTGTCAAAGACTTGGTTTCTAGTCCTTGGCACTATTGGAAACTGGTGAAAACTTTTAACGGCAGGGGGCCTGCTGAGAGGTCTTAGGTCATTGAGAATGTTTCCTACTATGGATTGCCAGGTCTGGCTCATTTCTGTAATCCTAGCTACTCAGGAGGGAGGCTGATATTTGAGGACTGGTTCAAAGGACTGTGAATAGAAGCCAGCTCTGGCAGGAAAGTCCATGAGATTCTTAATCTCCAATTAACCACCAAAAGGCCAGAAGTGGAGCTGTGGCTCAAGTAGTAGAGTGCATACTTTGAGCACAAAAGCTCAGGGACAGCATCCAAGCCCTGAGTACGACTAACACACACACACACACACACACACACACACACACACACACACACACACAAATAAGACTTTGGGGCCCTGGTCTTTTCTCTCTCTTCCCATGACCAAAAGGGAACAAGGTCTTCATTATGTGCTGACAAAGGCCCAAAGTAATCTGACCAGTCAACTGTGTGTTGAGGTAAAACCTTTCTCTTTATCTCAGGTATCTTTTAGTCATGGGAAGCTGACAAACACAATAGTGGAATCAAATAACACATCATTTCCATAGCCTAATGTGTCTCATCCTCCTGTGTTCTTCAGAAATGATGGCACCTTCAGATCTAATGTCATCTGTAAGCCTGCCTTCCAAGTCACACCAACATTTTGTATACTATAGTTCTCTGAATCAAATTTTTAAGATATTTCAGCAATTCAATAGGCTTTTAAAGTCATTAGCAAATTCCCCTTTGTACAAGTCATCAAGTGTATTTTGTAGATTTGTATTAAAGAATTTGAACTCATCTACATTTTCCCCTTCAGCCTTTCCTCTTCCTATTCTTCTTGGGCACTTTACATGCATTGGCTTGTTCTACTCATTTTTAATACATCTCAGAATTTTCCTCAGCTAAATGATGGGATCTTTTGGAGCAGAGGCATGACTTATAATTCTCTATGTGTCTCTCTGAGGGATTAAGACCAAGTTCTGAATAAGACATATGTGGTTTGGCTGGGCCACTGACTACCCAAGAGGTTCAAAGTGACCTTTCTGGCATCATATAATGTGTTACTAACATCCTGACATCAAACTACTTCTGGAATTTTCCAAATCATTATCAATTCTGCACCAAACCAATATAAACTGTGAGGGACAGGAAGCATTCCTGCCGGAACATTTCCCCAGTGCTATTGTTTATGAAAAGATTGCAGTCCTATGACCATCTATTTAACAACAAAATCAAAATTCTTTAAGGAACATGATTTCTGATCTTCCTCAAGAAATATCTTAGACTCCAGCAGAGCATTGGTAAGTCCCACATTGTACTTACAGTCTGCAAACTTAGCATTCCATTATGTGCACAGACAAAGGTTGTGCTTTAGAGGCATCAGCTCTCACTACAGCTTACCAGCCTCTGTTCCTTTGCTCTCTTTTCTCCAATTAATTGAAGAATTTACTCTTCTATGCCAAGGCTCCCTTACATGAGCAACAGAACACTGATAAAAAAGGGAGAATTTACTAGGAATCTTGCTTTTTTCCTAACTGCCACATAGAAAAGACACACACACAAACACACATACCATTGTTGCAAAAATATTTAAAAATTTTTCCCTCTTTGCATACTATTCTAAAAATGGTCTTAGTTATTTTATAAGCATCTGTTTCTCCAAATAGAGATTTGTAAAGGAAATGATAAAACTATACGAATATAAGCACTTGTTTCGGGATCCTGTTCATGTAGCTCAATTTTGAAGAGCATTCTTTGCAGAGACTCATGACTATACTAAGACTATACACAGAGCTCATCAGCATATTCAGTCTTGGAGAGCCCTCTCAGTTATTTTTAGAATTATTTTATTGTAAGAATAATCTATCTTCCTCCTACTTTAGTCACTTCATCTTTTTTGTTCCTGGAACCTGTGAGAATACCGATATAGAGGCAAATACATCTAGCCTTCAAGATTGACAAGAAAAATTATGCTAAGTCTGTAGCAGTCTCAGTGATATTTTCTACTTTCAGGTAACATTCCTTCTATGGTAATCTGAGAGATTTCAGTCTGAAGTTACATTAAGAATAAACAAATTATCTTCTAATAATGTGAAATTGTGACAGTGAGTGACACAATTTAGACTTCATGTAAAGTCTGTCTCCATCAAGAATTCCTTAGACAACCAAGTACCAGATTTAGACTTCTTTCTCTCCATCACAATTGAAAGTGTCATATGCACAAGAAAGCCAAATGAGTTTTTAATCGTAAGAAAACAGTGTGTCAATGTCTTGCCTTTGACTTCTCTCACTGGTTCTCTCCTTGCTTATTACTGTTATTATTGATAATAAGCATTTCTGTACCATTAGAGTGTTCACAGCATCTTTTTGACACTGTGTCTAAGTTGCTCCACAACTCATGCATGAGGTGAATCACTCATATCCTGATTTTAATAACAGTAAAACAAAAACCTGTTCTGAAGAAATAACCTGCCCCTTCTAAAATTCCTTCCACTTTAGAAATCAAAATTGATCTTTTTATCATACACCAACAATCTAAATAACTAAGAAATTTAAGCAAGCACCCAAAAAGTGAAATAATCATGTTTTTCTTTAGTTTTTTTTGTATGCTTGTACTATGGCTTGAATTCAGTATCATACTGTGTCCTTCCGATTTATTGTTCACAGTTGATACTTTACTGTTGAACCATGGCTTATCCCAGGTTTTTGCTTATTAATTAGAGTTTGGGTCTATGAGCTTTCTGCCCAGACAAGTTTTACACCACAATATTCTGATCTTATTCTCCAAAATTGCCGGGGCATAACAAGGATTATAAGATTAGTGAACTTTCACATTCAATTTTATTAAAGGGTTGGAGGTGTATTAGTGTGAGTTCTGCTTTGAAGGCTTTATAGAATTCAGCTCTAAATCCATCCGGTTTTGGGCTTTTCTTGGGTGGGAGGGGCTCTTATTGCTCTTTCTATTTTTGATGCTTGATATGGGGCTGTTAAGTTGATTTAAATCATCTTGGTTTAGTTTACACAAATGTTTGAGAAGTATTCCCTTATACGATTCTGAATCTTGGTTTTTTTCTGTAGTGCGATTTCAATTCTCATCTCTGAGTTTGTTTATTTGGGTGTGTTCTCTTCTTTTGCTGATAAGATTTGCTAAGGGTCTGTCAATTTTGTTAATTTTTTGAAGAACCAACTCTTTGTTTTGATTCTTTCTTTAGTTATTGTTTGGACTCTAACTCATTTAATTCTGATTTAATATTAATTATTTCTCTCCATATACTGGATTGGGGTTTAGCTTGTTGCTCTTTTTCATGGACCTTCAGATGTCTCATTAAATTGTTGTTTTCAGATCTCTCCAATTTGTTGCTGTAGGAACTTAGAGCTATAAACTTGCCTCTGAGTACTGCCTTCGCTGTGTCCCAGAGGAACTGGTAACATGTGTACTTATTTTTGTTAAATATCATGAACATTTGAATTTCCTTTCTAATCTTTTCCATGTCCCACTGGGGTTTCAACAGTGTGTTGTTCAGCCTCCATGTGTAACAGGATTGTCTTTTTTTAATTTTTTTTATTATCTTTAAGTAGTTGTACAAAGAAGTTCCCATTCTTCAAAACAGTATATGAGTACAAAGTGTCTGATAACATTGTCACTCATCTCTCTTAACCCATCCCTTCGCTCACAATTTTTCTTTGAGATTAGGTGATTACATAGATTTCACATATTTCACGGTATTATGGAATAATGCTAATTAGTGAGTGTCACAAACACATTTTAACTTTCACAAGGCAAATTGTATTATCATGATCTATACAGTTTGTGAATTCTATGAGCTTTGATATTACAAGTTATTTTTTCCACATCAGGTGATGTTTACATTTCTTTCCTTTTGCTTAGTGTGGGCTGTTCCCACTTATTCTGTTCTTCTTCCTGGCTTCCCTCTGTTGCATGCATATATCTACCATATATATGGTATACAACATGGAGTCATTTAGCAATGATATGACAAAATGGGTGGCTGTCCTTTGTTTCTTCAGTCCTGTTTGCCATAACTTCTTGTATTTTGGCTTTAGCATCCACATATCAGGGAGACCATGTCCCATTTGTCTCTTTGGTCTTGGCTTACTTTGCTCAAAATAATCTGCTCTAGTTCCATCCATTTCCCTGAAAATGCCATTATTATGTCTTTTCTAATGGCTGCATAATATTCCATTGTATATGATACCACAATTTTTGGATCCCTCATCAGAAGTGGGGCATCTGGGTTGTATCCAAATCTTGGCTATCGTAAACAGTGCTGCAATGAACATGGAGGTGCATGTGTCTTTGTATACTGGTTCTTTTTTTGTGTGTGTGAAAATACTGTACAGAGGGGTTACAATTACATGGGCAAGATAATGAGTACATTTCTTATCAAGCATTGTAGCCTCCTCCTTTGTTTCCCCTCCCATCCCTTCCCATCCTCCCCCGCCCCCCACCCAATCCTACCCACACCCTTCCCCCCCACCCCCCTTATACCAAAGTTGTAAAGTTCGTTTTCGACATAACGACTTGTACATGTTATTGTTGCAATGGGTCCACCTGTATCTCTATTTAGACGATTTGTTTTTCCCCTTCCCCTCCACAAATTATACAGACATCAAATACAGTGAAAGCAGGGGTTATACTGTGGGGGTTCTTGTTGCTCAGGGTAGATGCCTAGGAGTGGTATGGCTGGGTCATAAGGAATGTCTATATTTAGCTTTCTGAGGTATCTCAAGACTGTTTTCCAAAGTGGTTGTATTAGTGTACATTCCCACCAGCAATGCAGCAGGATTCCTCTTTCTCTGCATCCCCTCCAGCATTTGTAGTGTAACAGGATTTTCTTTGGTGGCTTTTGGTGGTGAATTCTAATCTCATTCCCTTGTGGTCTGAGAGAATGCACAACATAATTTCAATGATTCTTAAATTGAACAAATTTTCTTTGTGACCTAAAATGTGTTCTATTTTGGAGAATGTTCTGTGTGCAGCTGAGAAGAACATATATTCTGATACTGCTGGGTGAAATATTCAGTAGATGTCTGTTAAGTCTAGTTCATCTATGCAGCTGTTTAGATCCGAGGTTTCTCTGTTGGGTTTTTGCTGGGTTTATCTATTCAGTGAGGATAGTGGTGTGTTAAAGTCAACAACAGTTAAAGTCTTTGGATCTATGTGAGATTTGAGAGAAAGTAGTATTTCTTGGATTTATATGGGTGCTCGGTTATTTGGTAAATAGATATTCAGAATTGTAATATCCTCCTGAAGGAGAGATCCCTTAATTAGTATGTAATGACATTCTTTATCTCTTCTCACTAATTTTAATTTGAAGTCTATTTTATCTGTACTAGGATTGTAACTCTCAGCTGTTTATGGGGCCATTTGCTTGGTTGATTTTATTCCAGTCTTTCACTTTCAGAATATGTTTTTTTGTGGGCAACTTGTGTCTCTTAAAGGCAGCAGATAGAAGGATCTTGTTTTTTGATCCAACTAGACAGTCTATTTCACTTAATTGGAGAGTTAAGTCCATTAATATTGAGAGTTAGGACTGAGACGTGTTTGGTAGTTCCTGCCATTTTATCCACCCTCTTGAGGGCTGTGCCAACTGTGTCCTTCCTATGCTTCTTGGATTCTCTTTTGGGGGGCTGTTTCTTGGCCTTTATCATGCTCTTGTTTCTTTTCTATGTGTAGGACATCCTTAAGTATTTTTTGTAGGGCTGATTTGGTGGAGATACATTGTTTCAATTTCTCTTTGCTGTGGAAAGGTTTATTTGTCCTTCCGTTATGAAGGAGAGATTTTCTGGGTACAGTATTTTCGGTTGCTAGTTGTTTCTCTTTAAGGCATGGCATAAATCATTCCAGGCTCTTCTTGCTTTCATTGTATCTGCTAAGAAATCTGAAGTTATCTCGATTGGCTTCCCTTTATAGGTGACTGATCCTTTTCCCTGACAGTTTGAAGGATCTTTATCTTGGTCTGAATTGATCCTGTGCAGATTACAATGTGGCAGTGGGGTGTCCTGTTCTGGTCTGGTCTATTTGGGGTTCTAAAGGCTTCTTGTATCTGAATGGGCCTATCTTTTTGCATGTTTGGGACATTCTTTGCTAGGATCCTGTTAAATAAATTTCCTAGACCTTTCACTTCTGTCTCTAGGAAGTCCTCTACTCCAATTAGCCTTAAATTTGGCCTTCTGTTGGTGTCTTCTTAATGTTGAATAGATCTATCATATTTCTTGGATTTGTCTTGAGTACTTTCCTGTTCTTTCCCTATAATGTCTAGCCTGTCTTCAATCCTAGAGATTCGATCTTCTACATGTGAAGACATTCTACTTTGTTTTTTATTTCCTTTCCTTCTAATTAGTTAGATTTGATGGCTCCAAATTCTTTGTTGGAGCTTTGTTTTAGATCTTGTATGGACTTTTTTACCTCCTTAATTTGGTGTTCAGTGTTCATTCTAGAATCCCTTAGTTGATTGGTTATGGTTTCATTGGACTCCCTTTCCTTCTGTTGGGCTTCATTCAGCATTCCCTTTGTGGCCTCCATGGATTCCTCCAGCTTTCTGTTGTGGATTCCATGAATGCCTCTATCAATCTTTGTTTATTCTCATCCTGCTCACACAATTCCTGAATTAATCTTTGTTTAGCCTCCTCACACTTGCAAAATTCCTGTATTAATCTGTGGTTAGCCTCAGCGTGTTCACACATTTCCCTATTGTGCTCACACAGAGACCTTTGCAGGCTTTCAGTCTTTTCATTCAGCATGTTTACCAGTACTGTTTGTAGAGCATTTTGGGAACTCTCCTCTGGATTATTCATTAACTGCTCCGTTGCCTGATTATAATGAGTGGGATTTGAGACACCTGGAATTCCCATTTTTCTTGTGTTTCTCCAGCTTGTTCTGCCCATTTGGTATGAAAACAAAACCAATTCCAAGCTAGAACACTATTTTAAGTCTAACATTAACCAAAGCCCTGTAGTTGCACAGATTGTTTGACACAGTTAGAATGAGTGCAGTTACAATCTAGTGTAACAGATACAATCTAGTTCAACAACAAACAACTGGGGATCAACGGACTAAAAAAAAACAAAGCAGGAGTCCACAGAGCAGAAATTAATAGGTTTAGGGAGAATTTTGAGGAGAAAATAAGATTACAGGAATGTGGAAATGGAAAGGGAATTACTAAGCTCTAAATGCAGAGAGAAGAAAAGGATAGAAAGGAGAAAAGAGATATAGAAAAAAAGGAAAAATGGAAAAAATAATAAAGAAACACTTAAAATATATAAGTATAAAGAAATAATACTCCAATTAAAGGAGTTAAGGTTGAGAGTTTTTGAATTGACTAATCAATATCTGAATAAAGTATGTGCACAATGAAGCATAAGGTCTAATAATCAAAGACAGATATATATGTGGGGATGAACAGAACAGCAATTAAGTAAAGCAAAAAAAACCCAAAAGGGTCCAAAAGGAAAAAGTAAAAAGGGAATTTAAAAAACTTAAAATAAAAATGATGAAAAAATAGAAAATAATTTTGTATTTTTTTAATTAGGTAGAAGAAAAGATATCTTTGACTTTTTGGGGGGTTGAGGGAAGGATCTTGTGTCTCCCCTGTGTCCATAACCAGTCTGTTGGTGCAGTCTCTGGTATGTTTGTGGTGTTTGGAAAAAATTTTAAGTGAAATGTCAGGCACAGAGACAAATGATCCATATTTTCCCTTAGATTTTATCATACAAATTCATAAGTTTGGGTGGTGTGCAAGTGTATAAATGCATTAACTGAAATATGGTAGGTTCAAGGGAGATCTCAAATAGTGTAATTCTTAGAAAGCCAAAAGTCAAAGTTCAGCGAAATAAAACACAAGGAAATGAGTATTCAAAAGAGGTGGGGTGGGGTCATGGGGAATAGGAGTAGATGAATGAAAAGGAGAAGAGGGGGAAAATGAAGATGAAAATCTAATATATAGCCTATGAAGTTAAGAAGAGTGAAGGAAGGGGTGGGTAGGCAAGGGATGGATGAGAATATTGAAGGGGAGACAGTGATCAAAATATATTGTATTCATAAACATTTTATTAAATAACAACTATTTTGTACAAATTACTAAAATGATAATAATAAAAGTGTTAACAGTGTCAGCATAGACCAGAAAAATATTTATATGTATACTCCTTGGTTATCATTGTAAAAATAGGATTGCATGGGTGAGAAATCTCTTTGATTTATACAGCAAAGAGATAATTGAGGTAATTGACTTCTTCTAGTAAATTAAAGAGGATTCATTTAGTTTCTTTAGAATAGTCACTTTATGTGGTGAAATTTTAATTCAGAAATTAGAATTATTTTTAAAAATACTTTTTATTTTAAAAAATACTTTTTTCAGTGTCAAAGTTGGAGCTTATGGGCTCAACATTGTTGGATTGCTTGCTCACTGGAGCTTTATCATTTGAACCATGCCTTTAGTCCAGCTTTTTGCTTTTTTGCTCATTATTTTGGAGATGTAGTATTACAGACTTTTTTAACTCTAGCTATTTTCGAACCACAATGTTCTGGATTTCAGCCTCCTGAACAGATAGGATTAAATGAATGAGCCACTGGCATATGGTTCATTCTTTTATTTCTCCTCTTCTTCTTCCTCTTTTTTTCCATCTTCTTCTTTACTCCCCAGCTCTCTCAGTATAGGGTATCAACTCAAGGTCTCATGTATACTAGACATCCTTCAACATACAGCCCCAAAACAATGCAACTCTTACTGTATTTACAAACTTAAAATTAGAGTTCTACAATTACAGACAACCTCTTGGTCTTAAAATTTTGAGTGCTTATTATTGAAGAAAGTTAATGACCACTAGGCTCAAAGATACTAAACTCAATCATTCACCCTTGACAATAAAAATATTAGGGGTAAGTCATAAGTGCCAATAATGAGACTGTATCATTTTCATTTGGAAAGCAGGGTAAATGTTTTCTGGTATATGTTCCAGCAGCAAAGTTAGCTTAAATATATGTATATAGGTATAATATATATATTCATAAGAAAACACATAGTGATATGCTAATGTGTATGATATATTAAATATCTACTATATTTGCATCATTTAAAATAAAACATAACTATATTAATTATAAAATATAGTAATATATTAACAACGTGTAATATAAAATAAGTAATGTAGTTATATATAAAGTATACATATAAATATAAATTATACATTTTAGTCTATATAAATATTTTAAAATATTAAATTATCTAAGGTTACATATTATCTATGAGTTACCTATTATATAGACTATTACAAATTATGTATATTTATATATGTACACATAATGTATATATTATATAAATTGTATATATGTATACACACATATACACATATATGTTACAGATGTATACAAAATGACATTCTAAATATTTTTCAGAAGATGTTCTTTAGCTCTATACCTACACCTACTTTCCTGGTGGTAAGAACTCATATTTCAGTTCTTCTGGACTGCTTGTACTCCCTGACATCAGGCTTTTCTCTCTTTTTTGGGGGGGGTTCCAGTGGTGGGGCCTGAACTCTGGGCCTGGGCACTGTCCCTTAGCTCTTCAGCTCAAGGCTAGCACTCTACCACTTGAGCCACAGTGCCACTTCCGGCTTTTTTCTTTTTGCTTATGTGGTGCTGAGGAATCGAACCCAGGGCCTCATGCATGCAAGGCAAGCGCTGTACCACTGACCTACCTTCCCAGCCCCAGGCTTTTCTCGCTTTAATCCATCTCTCAGTTAATTACCATCTCTCAGTTAATTACCACCATGAATTATCTAAACTCCAGATGTTCTGCTTGTTCTGAAGCCCTTCACTGTATCCACATTACACTACAGGTACATGCTCTTTAACATAATGAGCCATGCACATAGAACTACATAGTAGGCAACTGGTATACAAATTGTATTACTTGGTCAGCACATAGCAGGCACATGGCAGGCACATGGCAGGCAGCTGTTCTGTTATTATGCCTGCCCCTCAGCACTTTGCATGTCTTTCAATCTCATCTCCAGTCATCATACCTTATTTTTATACTCAAAATACAGCAGTAATTTTCTTTCCATGGAGCTTGATGATTTTATCTGATTGCTTACTTTGAGTTTCAGCTTTTTTACACTTCTTATCCTTTCTCCTCATTTTAGTGTACAAGTTTTATCTTCTCTTTTCAGCCTTCTCATGCTTCAAAATGTGAGTCCCCCTTCCACTTGTATTTTTCTAATACTTTGTACTTATATCTAGCCATTCTCAACTACCTTACTATTCTAAATATCTTATTGGGTTTTGCTTTTCTGTCTCCACTACCTGCATAAAAGCATGATCTGTTTTATTTATCTCCCAAACATAACAAATAAATGGAGAAACAGTTGAACATTCTCTCTCTGTGTCTCTGTCTCTCTCTCTCTCTGTCTCTTTGTCTCTCTGTCTCCTTTCTCATATATGTAAGCTAAAAATTCTTAAGTAAAAATGACTGAGCCAGAGTTCTTTGACCTGTTTTTAATTCATTTTTTCCTGTGCTGTGAACTTGTTTCACCAATTCCTGTAATTAAGCCTTTCCTCTTCACCCTTGTAAGAATTTTTACAACTAATTCCAGATTTTAGTAATTTTGAAATGGTCCTCATTATCTTTATTTCTACAGCTCTGAAAATCACTCCATTTTCTTCTGGAATCAATCTGTTCTATTAATTTTCCCTCTTTCCTGATTTATGTAAGAAACAGGGATCACAAACATATTTGTGACTTCCTGATCTTTCTTGTATAACTTCCGTACCTGAAAAATACCCCCACTGTACAGAAACCATTGGCTATACATTTCCTATTGCTGATGTACAGTAGTGAACAGAATATAATCCTGACAACAAGGGGCTTATTGACTTGTGAAGCAACAGGATGAGACACATATCACAATTCAGTTGTGAAGAATGTCTTATGCTCATCAAAAGTTCTCTTCTGAGCTGGACTCACAGGAATAAAAGCTACCATAGTGCCATAGAGCTACCCCCAGAAATTTTACATTCTCTCCAGTAACACCCATCACATCCTAGTAGCGATCTTCACATGCATTTTTGACTCTCCTACCTCCAAGCAAAATAATCAAGGTATCCGCAGTCACTAATATATTGCATGTCAGGACAGCATTTAGTCCTTGCACTAGACTTTGAAGAGAATTTTAGGTCATTCTAATGGTGGATAATCCTTCAATTCCTAAAAATGTTGTACAGAAACATCACTGAAATTATCAGGTTGTGGTTTAATTTGGTGTGCAGCTCAGTACAGAGGATTCTCTGAGAATCATGATAGTGGTCAAAAACAAGCTGAATCTTAAGAGTAAAGCAAGAGAGCCTTTATAAATGTGCTAATCACTAGCATAGATGCTTAAGAAAACTCTGAAGCAATGTAAGAATGGGGATATGGAAAATGCTAATTCATGTATTATGAATAAGTACTTACACATCTGTTCATTTGATTGGTCTATGGAGAAACCAAGGTATTCCAGGAAAAGAATTACATATAAGTCAATCTCCAGTAAAGACTGTACCAATCATAAGTTCATACTGCAATTACAATAGAGTGCTTGGGTGGTAAATAAAGGAAGAGTTGCCATGCCATGCTGTGAGATGGTCAAGAACTTCTCAGTCAAGCCAGGCACTGGTGGCTCATGTCTGTAATCCTAGCTACTCAGGAGGCTGAGATCTGAGGATCACAGTTCAAAGCCAGCTGGACAGGAAGGACTGTGAGACTCTTTTCTCCAATAAACCACTCAGAAAACCAGAAGTGGTGCTGTAACTCAAGTGGTAGAGTGATACTAGTGAGCTGAAGAGCTGAGGGAGAAGAGGGAGAGCGCCCAGGTCCAGAATTCAAGCCCCACAAATGACAAAAAAAAAAAACAAAACAAGAACTTCTCGGTCAAGTTCAGCTCCACACTGAGTCTTCCAAGAACAACCCTGCACTTGCTATTGGTTCATGCAGACCTTGCATGGGTTCATTTTGTCCTTGGGAATCCTCTTCTGAGACAAATGAAGCCACCCTACAGAAGCACAGACAAGGATAGACAACATTGTCACATGCATGGTAAAAATCCTTGTGACTGTTGAAGAAGTTGAAGCTCATTTGGACATGCAACCAAGCTGGGTACTAATGGCTCATACCTGTAATCTTAACTACACAAGAGTCTGAGTTGCAGTAAATCACAGTTGCAATTCAACCTGGGCAAAAAAAAAAAGTCCAATAGACTTTCTTCAAAATAACCAGCAAAAATCCAGGTCAAAGGCATAGCTCAAGTAGTGGAGCACCAGCCAAATCTAGTTCTGCAAAAGACTCACTCATACAATATCATTAATGAAGATACTCTTCATAACAACCATAAACTTCTTTCTCTAAACTTCTGAAGTATAAAATCCTCTTCCTTTCTGAAATTCTGCATCTAATTGTGCCAAGAAAATGATTTATATTGTTTATTACCAGTGATTTTTACTAAATATGGAAAGAAGAGCATTTCTATAACATTTTAACCTATGTGTTAATTTTTTTGTTGTTGTTAGTCATGGGGCCTGAACTCTGGGCCCGGGCACCATCCCTGAGCTCTTCAACTCAAGGCGAGTACTCTACCACTTGAGCCACAGTCCACTTCCAGTTTTCTGGTGGTTAATTAGAAATAAGAGTCTCACAAACTTTTCTTGCCTGTGCTGGCTTTGAACTGTGATCCTAAGATCTAAGCCTCCTGAGTAGCTAGGATTACAGGCATGAGCACTGGTGTCCAGCTTATGTGTTACTTTTTTAATAGCAGTTTAAAAATCAAGCATGTATACTTAAAAAGTACCATATTCAACAACTGTCATTCCTAACAAGATATTTGGCAGTAAACTACTGAGTACCCTTTATTAATATGCCCTGAAATTGTTGAGAATAAATATTTATCTACATTGCTCTAAAGGGATGCTCATCAAAATGCTTACATAGATTATTTCTGAAACAATGACATTGGAGTGGGTATAAATCCCATTTGCACTTTGAATATTTCAGAACTTAGACTTTCCTTTATAATAAAAATATAACATAGATGTAGGCCATGACTACCATATTTTAATACTTCATAATACTCTGAAGAAAATTATATATTGCCCATATCTGGGAAGTGCTCTCCTCCAGAGGATAGATAATCATAAAGAAATACTATACAAGTCAAAACTCCAGGTGCAACACTGAAGCTAAAATTAGAGTGATGGGTTATTACCACAATCCCCTATACTATGCTATACCATATGAAACCCATAACATCTTCACCAAATAATGAGAAAGGTGAGCAGATGATTGCACAGACATAAGTTAAATCTCTCCAACAAATTCCACCAGCATTGCCTAACTCCACTTACGAATCTAACATGTGAACAGAATGGATGGTTTTAAACTTTCAACCACAATCTGTGCCTCAAATCTTGGAATTATGGTTTCTCAATAAAAAAGAACCACAAAAAGAAAGGGAAATATTTATGAAAGAAACATAAGCCATATGGGATGAAATGCTTTCAATCAAACCCAATTCTACATGGCCAGGCAGGCCAACTTCTTGGAAATATGCATTAATATCAAAGCAATTATCTGAGTGTGAGAAAAATCTCATCAGTAGAAATACCCTTGTTTCTACAACTTAAATGAGATTATTGAGAATTTAATGTGAAACTGCTTGAACAGAAGGAATGGCTGAAGCAATATGCTAGCATAGAAATGTGATTGGATTATCTCACCAGCACAAGTATACTCATGACATAGCATTCTGGTTCAGAAAATCAAAGAATAAGTTCTATTTGTAACTTTAGGGAAGATTCACCTCAAAGCACAAAGAAAGCACTTGGCATTTTTGCCTTCTAAGGCCAAGACTTTGCTATGTTTGGGGAAAGTAAGAGCTCCTTTGTTAGAGGAATAACAACTTTACCTACTGTTTGTCAAGACTCTACAATAATGGATGACCTCTGACTTGGCAAGGGTACGAGTAAAGCTCTTAACTTTCATTACCTAATGACAACTACTCCCCTCATGTCTGATATCTAAAGCAGATGGTTTTCACATTAGTCAACAACACAGAAGGGCTGCACTATGGCTAGTTTTAAAGCTCAGTCATGAATTTTCTAAGAGCCAACACCTGTCATAGGCTAGCTTAAGACATTTAATGTTTGGAAAGGACAATCTAATGTCCGGGTGACATATTCCAATGTCTAGATGCTGACATTTTCAGTTAGATTATCAGGAAGCACACTTAGGCAAAATTATCTGAGTTCCCCACTGCCTGCCTTCATGATTGATGACATAAGGTTTTGCCCTGAGCCCTTTACATAGGGTCGATAGGAAAAACCATCTCATTGCTATTTCTGTTCTTTTAGTAGAACTGTTGCCGGGCAGTGTCCACTATGCTTGCAAATATTACTCTTTTAAAGGGCCTACAGAAATACACCTCATTTAACCTAATTCCAAGAAAAAAAGCTTGCTTGCTTCTGTGTATTTTCTTTTGTCTATAGTGAACATTAGGTAACTAATGAGCTTGCCTTTTTGCCTTGGGTATTAGGAAACAGAACTAAATTCAAATGTACCTTAGAAATTGACTTACCTTAGGTGACAGCTCTATATTCTTCTGCTTTGGTTAGATTTTTTTTCTACTCCAGCCATCTTTAAATCTAAAACTTGGGAGATGCTTTCTGTTGCTTTCAGATTTGGACACATAAATCTAACCCTAAATTCTGAAGGAACAGATGTACCAAATATTCATTCTGTGCCCAATAGTTTACATATAAAAACTTTGGTGTTTCTTATTAATGACATGTCCCAAGCTTAAAGCTAAGGTTTAGAGACTTAAAATACTGTTGTGAGGACAAAATAGAAGCACTGCAAGCACATTTTTAAATGACATACAAATGTGAAGTGTTTTGTTACCCATTAAGTTTTTTTATATAATGATAGTGGTAGGAATTGAATTAGTCCATTACAATATGTTTACATGGGAGTGCACAATTCTAAATCTTGAGTGCTTCACTATTCACTCTATTATTACTTTACAATGATTTTAGACCAGCTGGAAAAGCAAAATAGATTTTGTTAAATGTTCTTTAGATGTAAAATACCTCAAGAAAATTGGCCAACAAATGATATTCTGACATCAATTTCAGCTCATAAAATTACTGTCCTGGTAAAGAAAGTCTTCAATACACTATGCCTGTCCTTCCTTCCTACCACCCAATTTGAAGGGAAGGGATAGCAGGGGAAAAATAAAGATTCCCCTATGACCCAGCAATCCCACTTTGGGGCATTTACTCAAACAATCACAAACAAGGCCATACTACAGCTACCAGCACAACTATGTTTATCACAGCATTATTCACCATAGCTAAGATATAGAACCAACCCAGATGCCCCTCAGTAGATGAATGGTTCAAGAAAATGTGGTATATATACACAATGGAATTCTATGTCTCCATCAGAAAGAATGACATTGCCCCATTTGTTAGGAAATAAAGTACTACTCATTACATATGATCCTATCCATTCATAAGCGCCATGTTCTCTTCCTATTCCAGCTTATCATTCCTCCCCTAGAGTGGCTTTTACTTCTATAACTCATGATATTAACTATATTTTTCACTTTCCATTGGCCCTATTTCCTTTAATTTATGTTAGAAAATATTTTAAAATATAGTAGATTATAGAGTACAAATATCCTTTTAGAACTCCATAGCAAATTTCACACAATGAAAACTTTACTATAATAAAAGACTCAGTGCTATTACATTATTAAAAATAATAAATAGCTCAGTGTAAAGTGAAAGAATATACACTACTTAAAATCAATTTAATTACTTCAGTAAAATGTTTAGAAAGCTTCAGACAAAATATTTTCTCCATTTCATTTTTTTAATTGAATGGATTGCAATAATATCCCCACTTGAACCATCATTACTGATAGTTAGGGTGAATTTTTATCTTGTCATACTTGTATTACAAGAAGACTTGTAAAACATATGGGAAAAAATGTCAAGAAATCTTCATTTGCTTTATAAATAATAAACACAAACAAAAAAATACAGGATTATTGGAAGGGTGATGACTATTCCAGTCATTAACACATAGAAAAATAACAAAGGAAAAGCTGGAATTGTAGAGTTAAGGTGCACAATCCATTCTGTAAAAGGAAGAGCTTTAATTTAAATGGTCAATTAGAAGAGAGTGACTCCTGAGTATCCTTCCATGAACACTTAAAGTCATCTCAAATCAGAAAAAGTAGAAGAAAATAAGACATGTGAGAATGCTTGTCCAGTGTGCTGTAAGCACAACTTGAGACAGACTAGAAAGCCATCTGCAAAGAAGAGATGGAGCCAGGCATTGGTGGATCACGCCTGTAATCCTAGCTACTCAAGAAGCTGACACCTGAGGAGCATGGTTCAAAGCCAGCCCAGGGAGGAAAGTCTATGAGACCCTTAATTCCAATTAACCACCTAAAAAAGCTGGAAATAGAGCTGTAGTTCAAGTGGTAGAGCTCTAGCCTTGAGAAAAAACAAAAACAAGGAAAACAGGGATAGCACTCAGGCCCTGAGCTCAAGCCCCAGGACTGACTAATAAAATAAAAGGAGGGGAAAAATAGGGTGGTGTCATTCTTTCTGATGGAAGTATAGAATTTATTGTGTGTGTGTGTGCATATATATATATATATATATATATATATATATATCAGATTTTCTCGATCTATTCATCAACTGAGGGGCATCTGGGTTGGTTCCATACCTTAGCTATGGTGAATAATACTGCAATAAACATAGTTGTGCTGGTGGTTTTAGTATGGCCTTGTTTGTGATCATTTGGGTAAACGCTCAAAAGTAGGATTGCTGGGTCATAGGGGAGCTCTATGTTAGGAAATGGAAAGACTTGGAAAAAAATCATATTAAGTGAAGTAAGCCAGACCCAAAGAATTATAGGTCCCATAGTTTCCCTCATTTGCAATAATTAGTATACGTCTTGGATAATTTTATCAGATGAGCAGAAAAGCTCAAAAGCTATGTACATATGACCATATAAGATGATGCTAAGTGAAATGAACCCCAAGACATGGACACAAGAGGTCTTTCTTGTTGTTGTTTTAATGCACTATGTGATTTTTTTTCTTTGTATGTTCTTCCCCCTATAGCATATCCCCTGTTGTCACTGTACTTGATTTTGGTCCTTTGCATATTATATATACCTTTGTCTAATTTGGGGAAGGGGAAAGGGAATAAAAAAATGCTGAAACAAGGACACAGGATGACCCATTGCAACAATGATACCCACAAGGCAGTATATTGGAAATGAACTTTACAATTTCTGGCAGGGTGGGGGGGAGGAGTTGAAGAAGGTGGGGGAGGGAAGGGATGGTGGGAGAACAACAAGGTACTCATTGCCTCACTCATGTAACTGTAACCCCTCTATACAGCATCTTTACAAGAAAATAAAAATTTTTAAAAAGGAGGGGACAAGGTATGGAAGCAAAAGAGAAGACTGAAAACAAAGCAAGGCTAATCAGATAAAATTTCAAAGAAGCGAGGCTCTAGCAACACAAGTCATCAATCCATTTCTAGTAAATAGGACAATATGTCTTGCACTTACCTAATTGTGTTCTAGCATAATGTAAAAACAACCAGAGACTGTGGGTGCCAGTGGGTGCCTGTAATCCTAGCTACACAGGAGGCTGAGATCTGAGGATCGAAGTTCAAAGCCAGCCCAGGCAGGTAAGTCCATGAGACTCTTATCTCCAATAAACCACTCAGAAAACCAGAAGGGGCGCTTTGGATCAAGTGGTAGAGCACTAGTCTTGAGCTAAAGAGCTGAGGAACAGCGCCCAGGCCCAGAGTTCAAGCCCCATGATCAAAAAATACAGACAGAGACAATAAAATTAATGGGCCTACTTTATTCCAATAAATCTTTATTTACAAAAATAAGTAGTGGACCAGATTTGATCCAGGTGGCCTACTTTTCTGGGTCCTTTTTTAAGGTACAATTATTCCATAGAGTTATCACCTTCTCCCCTCTTCAATGATACAAATTCTCTGTTTTCTATTCATCAGTTTTCATTTGTAGGGCATGGATGGGGTTTGGGCACAAATTTTCAGTCAGTGTGGCTTTTGTCAGCTTTAAGAGGGATTCCCAACCTTCACTGTCAGTTAGAAGCATATGGAAAACTTCCTAAAAGAGATTTCTAGGTCCGCATCCTAGAATGTCTAATTCTATAAGAATGGAATAAGGCCTGGGAAATTGCATTTAGGAAGCTACCAGATATTATTCCTGCTTGATTAGGACTCACTGTCCTCAGGCAATTTGTCAGAGGAAGGTGAAGCTGCAAACCCTCAACAGACAGCACTCAGAGTGGAGAGGGGCCAGGTGTCCAGTTCTGGGAGGGGTACCATCAATACATCAACAGCATCCAGGAAAGTGCCATGAAAAAACTGCAGCATGGATATATACAGATTAAGAAATGTAAGTATAAGATTGGGGTCAGGGGATCATGCCTGTAATCGTAGCTACTCAAGAGGTTGAGATCTGAGGATCACAGTTCAAATCTAGCCTGACCAGAAAAGAAATCTCCTAGACTCTTATCTCCAATTAACTAGCAAAATTGCTGAAAGTGGAGATGATAGAATGCTAGCCTTGAGCAAAAAAGCTAAGACACAGTGTTCAGGATCCTGAGTTCAAACTTCAGTGCTTAGAACAAAGAAAAAGAAAATATATGGATTCATACCACATCCTGGTTTTGATGAGTTCACTCATTCTTGAACTATCTCTCTTGCCTAATGTATTCTGATCCAGCTACTTCTTGACAAAGAATCTTTTCAGTCTATAAATCTATGCCTAGCATTGGAAATGAAAGTAAAATGAAGGACTATATTTTTACAATTTTTATTATTATTTTAAGTAGTTGTACAAAGGAGTTTCCATTTATTGAAGTAGTTTATGAATACTATCTATCATGATCAATATCACCCATTTCAACATTCTTACCAGTCCCTCCCTTCCTCTGTTTGCAAACTTTGTTGGATATACATGAGATTCTTGAGTGCATTCTCCCCCTTTTCTTAATTTCTCTAACTCTTTCCCTGTGACCTCACCATTTTTGAGTACCCACTTCCTAATGTTTGATTTTGTTGAACTTTTTTCCCCTTTTAAGGAATTACACCATGGTATAATCCCTCATTGCATTTGATTCTGGTGCCCTGCATCTTCTTTATACATTTTTCTAATTTGGAGAGGGGAAGGGAAATACTGAAATAAATACTGACAATGAACTTTACAACAAAGGAGGAACTTTACAACAATGGAGGAGGTAACAATGCTGGATAGGGAATGTATTCATTACCTTACTCATGTAACTGTACCCCTCTGTACAGTATCTGTACAATAAAAATATAAAATAATTTTAAAAAGAACTCTCTCAAATTTCCTATATCTTAATTATGGAAATGTGGAGTCATAGGGTGTTTTATGTTTAATGTTTTGAGGAGACTGTACCCTGCTTTCCAGAGTGATTGAACAAGTTTACATTCCCACTAGTGTACTGAGGTTCCCTTTGGGACACATCTTCACCAGCATTTGTTATTGTTTGTTTTCTTGATAATGGCCAATCTGACTGGAATCTCAAAGTTGTTTTGATTTTCATTTCTTTCATGGCCAGAGATGTCAAACATTTCCTTATGTATCTATTAGTCATTTTTATTTCTTCTTCTGAGAAGATTCTCTTTAGCTTTTTAGCCTATTTATTAATTGGGTTGTTGGTTTTATGAGGGTTTAATTTTTTAAGCTCTCCATATATTCTAGGTATTAGGCCATTGTCTGATGGTAGCTAGCAAAAATTTCTTTCTATTAAATAGGTTGTCTTTTTAGCTTGCTAGCTATATCCTTTTCCATGCGGAAACTTTTTAATGTCAAGTCTTTCATCAATTTACTGTACTTCTGGATCTTTACTCAAAGTTTCTACCACTGCCTAGGAGCCCTAATGATTCCCCTACTCTTTCCTCTAATAATTTCATAATTTCTGGTCTTACATTGAGGTCTTTAAAGAAATGGAAAGGTCTTCCTGTTCTTGGATTGGAAAAACTAACATCATGTAATGGCAATACTGCCCAAAGCAATTTACAAATTCAGTGTAAAACTCATCAAAATCCCAACAACATTCTTTACTGAGATAGAGAAAACAATCCAAAAATTTATACGGGGTCACAAAAGACTGCCAATAGCAACAGCATTTCTTAGCAGGCAGAATAGTGCTGGAGTAGTAACAATGCTAAACTTCAAACGAAAACAACCTGGTACTGGCACAAAACCATACCTGAAGACAAATGGAACAGAATAGAAGAACCATAAATAATCCCACTGGCCATTTAATATGCAATAAGGAAGCCCAAAACACAGGCTGGAAAATAAAACTTCGACAAATGATTCTGGAAAAAATGGATAGGCACATACAGAAAACTGAAAGATATAGACTTTTTTTCTGAAAATCAAAGACTGAAAACACTTATAGCCAGAAGATGTGGACTACAATAAATAGTAAACAAGGTTCTTCATGAAAACTGATAAGGAAACAGATGAGAGCTTACACCTACATGAAGAAATGTTGAGCAACAAAAATGATAAAACTAAGAATATGGTTTAACACAAAACTTAAATAATTTTAAATGTGATTATCTAAAGATTAAATACTAACAAATTATTGCAGTTTGTCATATAAGAAATGCTAGTGAAGAAGGTAAAAGAAAGAAAGCTTGGAGATACCCTATTATAATGATCCAACAGTAATTATAAAGTAGTAGAATGAGAATGTGCAATAGTATAATGTGAATTCAAAACATATCCTATAAAACTTACAGTGATCTAAAAACCAAAAAAAAAAAAATGAAGGTAAAATAGAAACAGAGAACAGGACCAGTAGCTCATATTTATAATCTTAGCTTCAGGAAGGCTGAGATTCATGGGATCATGATTCAAAGTCAACTTAGACATAAAAATCCTCGATTCCATCTTCAAAATATAAACAGCAAAAAACAGCTAAAGGCATGACTCAATTGGTAAAGTCCCCGCTAAGCAAGTCAACTGAATGAATATGAATGTTCATGTCCTTGACTTCAGTCTCTGCTATCAGCAAGCATACTCATTTAATTAAAAATATGCAATATATATATGTAAATGTAGGACTAGTAAAATGGAAGGGCTGGATGTGGTTGGGAGCTATGGGAGAAAATTATGAATGAGGTAACACTGATCAAGATGCATTGTACTCATAAACTGACATGTTGAACAGAAACCCCTCTGTATAACTTTTAAAATTAGAAAGATGAAGAAATTAAAATGGTGAAAGGTAGCAAAGGACAGATCAGAAAAGTGGGATGAGAGAAAGAATAAGAATCCATACCAACAATTACACTAAATACAAATAGGACACTAATTTTAAAATGGTAAACTCACCTATACAATATGACATTATGAGCTTCCAAACTGAGAAAAACTATTCCATATCTTGTTTAAGTATGCAAGTATGTGTATGTATAAAAATTATGAAGGCTGTCTTCACAGTAGACTGCTTTTAGAAGAAGAGTGTGGGATTTGGGGCACAGCAGCTTCAGTGCCCTTTACTTCAACAAGTTTTTGACGGTTCTCTATTTTACAGCTTTGACATTCACATAGGCATCTCTTAGGTTCTGCAAGGCACTATATAAAATGTCTGTCAAAGAAGACTATAAACAACGAATAGCGTTTCTGCAGAACAAAAGTTTGCCTTGCCTAGTCTAAAAATAATTAATTAATTAATGCAAACAAAAACTAAACAGAGAGCTGCAATGAAATTGAGTTTAGTAAAAACTTTCTTGAGCATGGTACTCTGTGTGTAGAACAACCTGGGTTAGAATGGATATAAAAATTGTGATTAGCATACTATTGCTAATTTTGAATAGCTCTACGAAGCTTAGTGGAAAAGTACACTGCCTAGGCTCTGTCTGAAAAGAACATGCTGCTTGGATGTGTGTTAAAATAAGCCAGTGGTGGGTGGAGCACAGAAAAAGTGTTGGTAGAGAAACAAATGAAAGAAGCTGGATCATGTGCTAAGTGTCTCTGAAGCCTCTGATGGATACAAAGTGTTCATTTTCCATGTTTGTTTAGGTTAGAAATTTCTCATAATGAGAAGTGGATTTGATTGTTTGGTGTTATTTTTAAAAATCGATCTTGTTTAGTACTTAAAATTTAAAAAAAAGAGAAAATAGGTGAACTTTTGATCAACAATGAAAAGCAAGGTAAAAGTTTCAGGATCGCAAGCTCTTGACAGACTAGAACAATGCTCTACATAAAAAAATGAAGAACACAATAGATATGAAAGAAAAGAAATAAAAGACATACAAAATGAAAGGGAAGAGAAAGTACTGTTTCTATTTGTGACATGATTGTCTAGGTAGGAAATTTCAAAGAAAAAGCTATTAAAAGTAATTAGTGAAATATCAAGGTTAAAGGATACAAGGTCATTGTAAAAATCCAATTATATCTATATTCTTGCAGTGAGTAAGAAGCACTTGATTTTTTTTAGTAGCATTGAAACATGTGAATGTTCAAATCTTTCCTAACGACAGTGAATACTGGAAGTATCAGATCCATCTTCTAAAAATCTACAAAACATGAAAGCCCTACATAAATGAAGAAATGTACCAGCTCATAGACTGGAAAATTGAATTTTGTTAAGATGTCATTTATGCTCAAATTAATTTATACATACAACATAACACTAGTCAAAATCCTAGGGAGTTGTGTGTGTGTGTGTGTGTGTGTGTGTGTGTTTGTGTGTGTGTGTGTGTGTGTGTGCCTGCCTATACTGGGATTTAATTCAGGGCTTTTCAGTCATTAGTGGCATTCTATCACATAAACCCTATCGCTATTTACTAGTTTTCACTAGTAAACAGAGATGAGTCTATCTGACTTGACTGCCCAAGCTGGCTTTGAACTTCAATCTTCAGATCACAGCCTACTAAGTAGGTAGGACTACAGGCATAAGCCAGCAGAGCTTGACTCCAGGAAAATTTTATTTGTTGGTTGTGGGGCTTGAACCCAGGGATTGGGCACTATTCCTGAGCTCTTTTGTTCAAGACTAGTGATCCATCACTTTATGCCACAGCTCCACTTTTGGTTTTTGAATGGTTAATTAGAGATAAAAATCTTATGGAGACTCCTCTGCCTAGGCTGGCTTCAAAATGGTGATCCTCAGATCTCAGCCTCCTGGGCAGCTAGGATAACAGGGGTGAGACACCAACACCTGACCAGAAGGATTTTTTGTGTCTGTTTAGTCACAAGCTAATTCTATGGAGGGAGAATAGAGGAGGGAAAGGTGTATGAATGTGCTCAAAATATTTTATGTACCATGTCTGAAAATTGAACAATGATGTTTATTGAGATTGGTTGGAAAAATAATGGAAAATAAAAGAGAGTGAAGGAAGGGTTGAGTTTGATCAAGGTACACAGTATGCAAATGAGGACATGGGAAAATTAATTATCACAATCAAATGAAAAGCGAAAGAAACCTTAATTTTGTTTGCACAGAAAGACAAACTAAAATAGAACAATTTTGAAAATAAAGTGTATGTAAACAAATAAATCAGAATAGAAACTCAGATATAAATCTACGCTTCAAGTAACATTCATACTATTAGTTACAGTTATACCTAGACTATCAGTTACATTTTTATGATTGTATAAAGTCAACTCAATGGAGAAAGTATATTCAGCAAATGGTGCTGAGCACAAGTAGGTATATGGCCAAAACAGACTTGAGTGAACATAAATTCATATTTTCCAGTCCATAAAGATATTATCATAAGGATGGATTATTGTCCTAAAGGTAAAGCCTTTAACTGTAGAACTTATACAAGAAAGTATAAGAGGAAGTATTTGTATCCTTGACCTAAAGATATAACACACATAGAGTAAGAAAATACTTGATAAATAAGACTACATAAAAATTAAGATGCCTACTTTTCAAAGGAAAATGTCAATAGACTACAAATATAAGTCACAGGCAAAGAGTTAATATTTGCAAATCATAAAAGTCCAAAAGAACTTATATCCAGATTATATGAAGAACTCCCAAAAATCAAATAAGGAATCAATGAAAATAGGGGCATATTTGAGCAAACATTGAATCACAGATGACAATAACATTATAAATAAGGACATGAAGAGATGCTCAATATTATTCATCACTGGAGAAATGCAAATTCAAACCACAAAAAGATATAACTATATACCTACTAAAACAGTGTATGTATCTATCAATATTTGCAAAAGCATATTGTATAAGGAGATTCTTTACTACTTCCAAATTATGCTTAATTTTTAAATGGGAAAATCATACCTCTCCCAAAATCTAGTAGGGATAATGCTTTATTTGACTCATAAAGTGCATAAATACAAAATAAAGAAGATAAAATGCAATATGTACCCATGTGAGGAAAGTACTAGAAATAATTTTATATTCAATACAAATAAGCACTTCAGTTAGTATAATTAATCAAAAAGCTAGTGCAATATAAAGAATTATAAAATTCAACAGAGATGAAATACCCTAATGCTTTGAAATGCTGATAGCAGATATGGCCCAGGTAGGAGACAGGATATAAATTATGTACCATGTCTGAATTTGTCCTATGTGAGTTCACTATCACTGAACATGATTCAAGAAGAGAAAATTGAGGTCAGTTTGAAATGAGTTAGCTACATCAGTACTTAAGGAAATACTTCCTTTATCCAAAATATTATTGAACAAATACCTACTGTATCATGAGCACAGACTAGACATGGGAAAATGGCATTCAACCTGGTCGATCTGTTTTCGGGCAGAGACCCATCTGAAGTTAGAAAATTAACCACTTCTTCCTTTCATCAAAAAAGCCTATTGTTAAGGGGTAGATATTCAGAAAGCAGTATTTCTGGACTTACTTTAACTATGTTCAGGAACACCTCATGCAGCCGATGTCATGAGAAGTCCATCACGTTCAGAATGTCTGCTTTTTCCAATAATTCAGTTCTTCTGTCCCATTCTATTTTTGTATCTTGGGCAAAAACCTGAACTTCCTCAGCTCGAATGCTTGTTCTCTTACCATAAGCCTCTCTCCAATTAGTATCTGAAAGCATGTGACTGTGAAGACCAGAACTGAGCATGTCTGGGCCTACACACACATAGTCTAGATCATCATGCAATTGGGCATTTGCAAAGCATAGTTGTTTATGGGCTTGTCCTGAACCTTTGCCCCATGGGTGAGTCTGCCCTCCCCTATTCAGTGGTCACACAGCATTTGGATGTGTTTGCTACACTGACCCATGTAGATATGCATCCATTTCTAATGCTTTATTTGATTAATAGTCATTACAAGTCATGGGTTAACTAATTAGCTCCCTGCATTTACCAAGTAGCCTCAATTTAATCACTTACTGCTAAATGTTAAGAGGGGCAAATTTCATTTCTAAAAGAATTTTTCACTCTAATTTAATTTCACTTGGCTTTTCTTGCTATCTCTGACTAAAGGAAATGTATTGTTAACTTCTTTCACAAATTGACAGTTTTTTAAGATACTTAATGCACATATTTCATGTGCACCCTGAAACACCCTGAAAACAATTAAAATAAATTATTTTTTTTCTATAAAAAATATGTTTTAGCTTATCCTTGAGCTGAAGAGCTGAGGGACAGCGCCCAGGCCCAGAGTTCATGCCCCACAACTGGACCCCCCCCCAAAAAAATATGTTTTAGCTTAAAAATCATCTCATTAGGACTGGCAGTGGCGGCTCATGCTTATAATCCTAGCCACTCAGAAGGCTGAGATCTGAGGATTGAAGTTCAAAGTGAGCTCAGGCAGAAAAGTCCCTGGGACTCTAATCTCCAATAACTACACAAAAAGCCAAAAGTACAACATTTTCTTGATCCATTCATCTACTGAGGGGCATCTGGGTTGGTTCCATATCTTAGCTGTGGTAAATAATGCTGCAATAAACATAGCAGGGTATTAACTTTAGTATGGCCTTGTTTGTGATCATTTGGGTAAATGCCCAGAAGTGGGATTGCTGGGTCATAGGGGAGCTCTATGTGGAGTCTCTTGAGGAAACTCTGTACTTCTTTCCAGAGTGGTTGAACAAGTTTACACTCCTACCAACAATGCTGTAGTATTACCTTTTGGCTATATCCACTCCAGCATCTGTTGTTATTAGATTTCTTGATTATAGCCATTCTTTCTGGGATGAGGTGGAATCTCAATGTTGTTTTGATTTGCATTTCTTTTATGA
Organism: Dipodomys ordii; assembly: GCF_000151885.1. NCBI lineage: Eukaryota > Metazoa > Chordata > Mammalia > Rodentia > Heteromyidae > Dipodomys > Dipodomys ordii. The sequence goes on along the minus strand of NW_012267330.1, from coordinate 4,666,945 downwards.
CCAGAGAAGTTGAGCTCTTCATGTGTCTATTGGCCATTCTTATTTCTTCTTCAGAAAAGTGTCTCAAGAAAATGTGATATATATATATATATATATATATATATATATATATATGAATTCTATTCTTCCATCAGAAAGAATGATACCACCCCACTTGTTAGGAAATGGAAAAATTTGGGAAAAAATCATATTAAGTGAGGTAAGCCAGATACAAAGTAATATAGGTCCCATGGTTTCCCTCACTTGCAATAATTAGAATATATCTAGGATAATTTCAGCAGATGAGCAGAAAAGTTCAAAGGAAATGTACATATGACCATGATGCTAAGTGAAATGAACCCCACAATAAGGACACAAGAGTTCTTTCTTTGTTTTTAATGTACTATGTGATTTTTTGTTTCCTTTGTACATTCTCCCCACTATGGTATATTCCCTGTTGTCACTGTACTTGATTTTGGTGCCCTGCATCTTGTATATACATTTGTCTAATTTGGGGAGGGGAAGAGGAATTGCAAAACACTGAAACATGGACACAGAATGACCCATTGCAACAATGATACCCACAAGATAGTATATTGGAAATGAACTTTACAACTTGAGGGGGGGGGAGGAATGAAGGAGGTGGGAGAGAAGGGATAGTAGGAGAACAACAAGGGAAGGGCTAACAAAGCTCAACAAGAAATGTACTCATTGTCTTACTCATGTAACTGTAACCCCTCTATAGCATCTTTATAGTAAAATATTTTTTAAGCCAAAAGTGGCGCTATTGCTAAAGTGGTAGAGCACAAATCTTGAACACAAAGAGGCTCATGGACAGTCCCCAGGCCCTGAGTTCAAAACCCAGAATCAGCAATATAGTAACAATATTGCAGGTAACATTATTGCATTATATAAAATGAAATAAATAGCTAAGAGTGTGTGTGTGTGTGTGTGTGTGTGTGTGTGTGTGTGTGTGTGTATGTGTGTGTGTGTGAGTGTTCTTGGAATTTCAATTCAGGACCTGGATGCCTGGCTGCTTGGGTGCTATCCCTTACCATTTTTGCTCAAGGCTAGCACTCTACAACTTATACTGAGCCGCCATCGCTCCATTCACAGCATTTTTTTTCTTTTGTGGTTAATTAACTAGAAATCAGAGGCCAATGGAATTTCCTGCCCTGGGCAGTTTTGAACTGTGAACTCAGATCGCACCCTCCTGAGTAGCTAGGAATATACGCATGAGCCACCCATGCCTGTTAGCTAGAAGAGGGTTTTCTTGTTGTTTGTTTATTTGTTGCTGGTCTTGGTGCTTGAATTCCAGGCCTGGGAACTGTCCTTAAGCTTTTCTGCTCAAGAATAGCACTCTAACCACTTGAACAACAGGGAAGATAAGAGTCTCACAGACTTTTCTGACCTGGCTGGCTTCAAACTGCAATCCTCAGATCTCAGCCTCCTGAGTAGTTGAGATTACAGACGTGAGCCACCAGCACTCAGCTTTGAATTTTATGATGTTCTTGCCACAAGGAAATGATAAATGTATGAAGTGGTGGATTTTCTACCTACCTTTAATGAACCATTATATGGGGTATAGATATATTAAAAACTCATGGTGTCCTACAAATATATTCAGTTATTGTGTTAATATACAAACAATGTTAAGTAAAGTAAATTAGCTCAGAGAGGCAAAAACCATACATTTTCTCTCTTATATTGAAGTTAGATCCAAATTCAAAATATATGTGTGTGTGTGTGTGTACATAGGGTCATATGCATTTATGCACGAACATATTGTCCAACATATGTCATATATTGGGAAGAATTCCAATATTGTAACTCCTCTGGACAACTAACTTACACATTAACAAAATAAATATCAAGATGATGGAGTATGTGCTAGTTTGTGGGGGATATGAGGTAAAGGTGAGGGAGAAAAAAGGACAAAGAAGAAAGGACAGCAAATGTTGTCAAAATATTTAATGTACATATGTGAAAATGAAGCCAGGTAAATTGAGGTAGATGAGTGGGGCTGGGAGTGATGAAAGGATGATATTGATCCACCTACATTGTACTCACAAGCTGGCATGTTGAATTGAAACTCCTTTGTACAACTACTTAAAGATAATTTAGAAATAAATAATACATATTTAAAAATCATGATAAAGCTGAGCACTGGTGGCCCATGTCTATAATCCTCACTACTGAGGAGGCCAAGATGTGATGATTCAGGTTTAAAGCTAGCCCAGACATAAAAGTTGATGAGACTCTTAACTCTAGTTAATCATCAAAAGTTGAAAGTAGAAGGTTGGAGTCCTGCCAGCCTGAAGCAAAAAAGTCAAGAGAAAATATGAGACACTAAGTTCAAACCTCACACACAGGCAGGCACACCCACACAGAGACACACAAAATGACAAAATACACAGTGGAAAACTATATTGACAACAACCCATTAGTCTTCATCTTTCCTTGTTGTCATCCAATACAAAACTGTCTCATACCTTTATAATCATCAGTAGATACCAGCACTTCTAAATATTAATTATTTTGGACATTATACATTGTTTCCTTTATAAAGGAATACATACCTTTATAATCATCAGTAGACACCAGCACTTCTAAATATTAATTATTTTGGACATTATACATTGTTTCCTTTATAAAGGAATACATTTTTATTCTACTCATCTTATTTCAGTATTCATGGTCATTCTTCATATATATATACATATATATACTTGTAACACGTATTTATATGTGTGTGTATATATAACACATACATGTATATGTTTTATATATATATATATATATATATATATAAATACACACATGTGTGCTATTCCACCACGAAAATAAATCATCAATGGAAATTATGAGGGCAGAAAGCAAGATAGCTGGCTGTAGAAGGGCAGAGGTGAAATCCTGATTATGGCAAGTGAAAAAGGTCACGAAAATTGTGTTGGAGGAAGAAAAAATAATTTTGTGTGCCTCACATGTGGTTCAAAAGGTATTAATAAAAATAATTAGCATATTGAAAAATAAACTCCCCAAACCCACAATTATAAGCAAGAAGTTGGATTATCAAGACTCAAGGGGGCCGAGAAGGAGCCCTGCTCTCTGACAGGGCATTCAATCCACTTTGTGTGGCTCACCTTCCTCTGCCATTAGGTGAAATCCCAGGCAGTCACCATAGTTGTCCATGTGTATACATGCACATACACCATACATGAGGTTACTACAGTGAACAAAAGTCTCATTTTAGAACTTATGCTTATTTCTGTATGAAACTCTATTGAGAGTTAAAGCTTCTCCCCCATTCATCCTGGAGGAGGAAGATATCTACTTCTCAGGACTCCACATCCATTCTATCATTCATTCTTCTCTATGATATTGTCAAGGGCAGAAGCCAAAGAAATACAAGGGAGCAGGATGGTGTATTTTTCAGCTCACAGTGGTAACCTACCTTTGGGTTTCTACAAGCTTCAAAGAATCTGATGTTTTAAAACATCGCTGTGGATTTTATTTTATTGATCTATACCCATTCCTCTGGAAATATATGTCTGCTCAAACTCTAGGGGTTTAGGCTTTCCATAATGCCACCTCTCTTTATACTTTTATAGTCACAAATAACAAACCCCAGCCTTCTCAACTTGAGTCATTCTAGATTTGTTCTATACCCTCCAGATGATGTAGGTCAATGTCTCTGACTGCGTCTTTGAAACTCCATCCTTGAGCTGTGCAGTCTTAGAGAAAAACTTCCCTTGACACTCCATCAAATTTTTTCCAAATACATTCTCTAATTGAGTCCTTGAGGTTGATTCAAGCACCACAAAACTGCACTTCAAAACCTATTTTGTAAATTTGGCATAACTGGCCTGATACCTTAATGCATTACATAAGAGCAATTATGCCTCCAGACTTGGGACCTCAGCCAAACTAAAATAGCAATAAGTGGCTTTCGTTTTGTTTTATTGAGAGTACTGGGGTTTTAACTCAAAACTTCATGCTTGCCACCCAAAGATTAAACATCCTCTAATACTTAGCAGAGAGATAATTAATGATACTGGCAGAAATCGAGGGGGGGATTAAATATAGTATAAAATAAATAGACACTAGTGCATAAAGTAACAAAAAGATAAAAAGTTAGTAAGATGGAAGAAAGCAAGATTTCAACAAATCCCTTTTGGAAAAATATGAGATAAGCAACAACAAGGTAAAAGTGACCTTCATAAGTAAAATACAAGTAATAGTTACCAGATACTAAATGTTTATTCTGTTGTAAGCACACCATGAAATGTTTTATGAATAGAATCTCTTTTGGTCCACAAGCAACTCTGTGAATTCAGTATTATTTCCCTTACAATTCACATAAGACAACCAGTGCTAAGAAAGTCTAACCCACTTTTCCAGGGTCATGCTACCATGGTGTTATGAACAGTTTACCAAATTGATATAGTAAGTGTAAACATGGGTGCCCTCTTGAAATGCCTTGTAAAGAAGCATTTTAAGATGTCATAAAAAGGAATGTTTTGAGATTGTCAGAGCCAGATAGCATTCACAGCTATGATTCTGAAGACCACATGCACAGGTCAGGAACAAGTACCAGGAACTACAGTAACTAAATCATATGTGTTCATAGGTGTGATGTCACATTGAAAAGAGCCATTTTTTAAATAAGTTAAAATGTCTTTGCAACTTATTCCGAAAACTTCATATCTCTGATCATCTAAGATATAACTTCAATATGAGCTAAATCACTTCAAACCAGATTTTCCCCCATGACATTATTTAACCCCTAGATTGTCTTCTAGCTCAAGGAAAGCCATTTTTAATAATAGAAAGAAAATCACATACATAAAACTTATGAATTCCCAATCATTTTAATAAAAAACAGACTGTCTATGCAAAATTTTATAACCTAGTATGTTTCCAATGATTTTTGTCCTATTTGACAGAAACTCCTTTGCATTTTCCTTCTTTTTACACTGGAGTAGTTCACAATATTCTTTGTTTTCTCACATTTCTTGTTGCCTATGATGTATGCTTTAATTTATTCTCCAGGACTTTAAACTTACTTTTATGTTAGTCATTAGAAAGAAAGTAAGTGGAGAGATTCATTTCATCTTACTATGCTTTCAGGTATGACAGAAGTACTCAAATTAAAAAAGAATAATAAAATAATCCAGAATCCTGAGTCTTTTCTCCCCACTCCCTTTCTACTCTTTTATTTGGAAGGCACAAGTCTCCATTCATCTAATTGTTCAACCCTGCCCTGTTAAGACCTCTCCATACTACAACATCCAACAGCTCTATCTACTTCCCTATGTCACCACAGAGCCTATCCTGGTTCTAAAAACCAACAAGTATCTTCTTTTACTCTTAAGCAAATACTTTTGCTTTTATTCTTTTTTTCAATGGCATTCCAACCTCCAAAGAATATCCATGAGGGGATCTTGAACACATAAACAGATCCCTCCACCACTCCACATTTCTTGCTACACCTTATTGAAATCTAATCTTAAAATAACACACAAGAACCTATGGAACTTTTCTCTGCTCATCTCTCCAATATAGGATGAAGCTCCCCTCAGCTTTTACTCCAATTTGTAATTATTTGTTTCTCTTATGATGTTTCTTCTCCCTTCTAAACTATGAGTTAAGGGAAGAGAACTACCATGGTGTGTCATGTGTCTAGAGTGAAATACCTGATGCATACATTTTTAACTGTACTTCAGTGGAATTTAATGGAATAAGTATAAAATATTTTAGGTGGGGTCATTTAAGCGAAAATTAAATATACAAAAAGACCATGTTTATATTGAGAAAGTGAAATGGGAAATTATATGTTAAGTATAGTTTGCATAACCCACAATGATTAGCATAATATTTACCATATGATGAGCCCTTTAGAATATAGAACATTAGAAAATAGAAGACAATGCTTAGAACCAGCTCTGGTTGTATTTTGAAATGTATATACAGACTCTGTTTTAGAAGAAGTCAGAATTTGTCTCTAGAGTAGCTTATTTGTCTAGAAGAGATGCTTTTGTGTCCCTTCTGATGTGAAGTTTCAAATAATAAGGAATTCATCCTCAATGCAGTAAAATTTGCACACCTAGATGATGATGATAATGATGATGATGATGATGATCGATGGGAGAGATAGATAGTAGGGAACATGAATTTAACTAAGGGACTTCTGAGGAAGTGAAAATTAAGGGAAAGGGTGAAAAAAGATTGGATAATTTTGTAATAAATTACAAATATATTTGAAAACAATATAACCTCAGTGAAAGTTATTGATCAATAGAAACAGGTTCTATTCCTAAATAGAGCCTAGCAGAAGAGCGTTGGGCTAACAAGTAGGATAAAGAAGGTTGAATATGGTAGAAATGGTTGTTGTAATTATGAGAAGAGAACAATGAAACTTGATGAGAATGTTTGAGGAAGGAGAAAGGTAAAGAAGAGTGATGGGCAGGTGTAAGATTTGATTGACTACATTGTAAATGTGTTAAAATGTAACAATAAAATTGTCCCTCAGAGTAACTAATATAAACTAATTTTTTAAAGGGGTAGACGGAACAGAAAGCTTCTTACATTTAATATATAGAGATAGATAGATCTTCAAGGTAAAGCTAAGTTTGTTTCCTTAGTAGCCAGCTGATATCCTTTATCAAATCAATATTGTCAAGTATCTATAATCTCTATCTGAACAGACCTCCATTAATTCTCCTCAGTGTCATCTCTGTCATTAACTTGAAAAAGGAACAGATATATTCTAGTGAGAATGTTAATTATACAAAGTGCTTGATTTTTTGACAGCCTTATAAATCAAGTGCTTTGCACTCTACAGCAACAAAGACACAAGTGGCTTTCAACTCAAGGCCAAAAGTAACAAGCAAAATTTTGAAACATGCCTAATTTATAATCTGGATGATCCTTCATCTGGTAAGAACATTTTTCTCACATAAAATTGTACATAAATCCATGATAATATTTTTAAACAGTTGTTGTGCTAGATGACAATAATGTTGGAATGACCTTCCTATAGGGAAAAGAGATTACAATTCATTAGGAGAAAAGTTGCTTCTTTTATGGGTCCTTTTCTTCCTTGTTATTTTCATTACCTGTAATTGCTGTGGTCATGAGATTAGTATAGTATCTTTTCTTCACAGGATTCTTTGTGAAAAGTAAAGTATTTGTAATAGGCTCACATGGCATTTGTAGAGGTGTTGTTATTATGTTATTTTATTATTTCTATTATTATTTCTATTGGCTATGAAAATTTTATTTTTCCCCTGTAGCTGCCTAAATGTGTATTTCAAAGTATATTCAAAGGTACCTCTTAATTCTGTCATAGAGATTCTGCTCCAAGATTCTGGGATCATGCACTGGAGTTAGAGGTAGGTAGTAAATCTATAAGAGGTAACCAAGGAACAAGTTTCCTAGGATACTACACAATTGGTTTTTATAAAGCCTGAGGACTGTCAATGCTTTTCATAATCTTATCTTGTCACATAGAGAGTGTTATTCCTGTTCATTTACATTTTTGTTTTGCTTCTATGTGCATTTTTCTTAACACTAATATAGAATATTATTTCTACTCAGAATATGTTAGGACGAGTGATCAATTATTTTGCAATTATCAAATTAAAGGAGGAAATTAAGAAGTCAGATCTCTCCCTGACAATTAAGGGTAGCTGGTCAAAGCATCCCCACATCTTTGGATAAATGTTGTGATCTGAGGGTGAGCAGGTGATCAAACTGTGCTGAGTGCTCCTTGAAGATTGAGTTGTATGGAAGGCAGGAAAGGGGTTGTATCTATTTTGTCTGTGGAATAACGCAGGAGAGAGCATGGGGCAAGTCTCAGTCACATTCTTGCCAGACAGTTCAGTAAGTTCTAAATAAGGGATTGTTTCCTTGGCTGTATTACTAAGCACCCTACCTGGTACTTCAAACACATTACCTTGTTTGATCTCTGAAACACTCACTCAGAGGATTCTCTTTTATAAGGATGCCAGTTCTATTCATAGAAGAATGTCTTCACCATGACCTAATCTCCTTTGCTCTCACCTCCTAATGCATCACTTTGGGGTGATGACTTTAATACATCACCTTTGGTGAAACAAACATTCAACCCAGGACAGATGGGAAGAGGCCAAATCCAGCCCTGTCACTGCCTAAAAGAGACACACTACCAATATGGAATTTTCTGTTGTTGCTTGTGATAGGCAGAGTCCACACAGCATGCCAGGCACCTCATCTCCACAGCTGGCAGAGATGGTGAAGGTTGCAGCCCTGAAGTAAGCAACACCTGCTTAATGCTGTAGTATGAGGAATTCCTGCCAGTATTTCCACTCGGAGGCTGTCAGTGCCTGCTGGTGCTGCAGCTCCACTGCAGGCAGCCATTGCTGTGGCCTGGCCAAATTCATGTCTCAAGAATTTGAGGGATGAAGTACCCAACAAAGGGGGTGAGCGTGAAGAGCTTTATTCAGAAGAGAAGGCTCTCTGTCAGTGCTACTGGTCTGTATACTCAGCTGCTCTATCTGTGTGTTCTCTCTGCCCATGGTCCAACTTCTTTCTAGGTGGCTCTGTCTTTGGATTTTTAAACCCTGCACCATTTTATGATTGTTTTCCCTACTATAACTAGGTGTCTAGAAGGTGATATATACTTAGATGTTTTGAAGGTGACTCTTTATTGGTGGGAACCCACAAGTCTGGTTGTTAATTCCTATCCTGGTCCTTTCTGCAATCCTCTCCCCATGGTCATGGGAAGATTTCAGAAACTAGGAGCACGGGAGGGGCAAAGGAAGAATGTTTGGAGACAGTGTCTCTTCTCAATCTGATTCAGACTTGCTTGGCCAAAATGCTGTCCAGGAGGCATGGGTCCTAACTAGTCCACTCTTGCCTTGGAATATACCTACAAGAGCAGCAGCACAGGTGACACCTTCTTGTTCAGCTGTTTCAAGAGCACACAGGGGAAGACAGTTGACGTGCTGTATACAAGGATTTAAAGCAAGCATGCTGCTGGGTAGGTATGTTCGGTGCTTGTTGAATAATCAGTTAAATTCAAAAATGACAGACAATCACACTGTGTAATGGATGATGGGAGCAGGAACTCAGGTAAGTAAGCCTCATCCCATGTACTCCGGGAGCTGCCAATCCAGTGTCCCAAAGAGCTGTGCAGTAAAAGGCAAAAGATTTACAGGATCTGAAGAGAAATCAGTTGTTTTTAATGTACTATGTAAAGTTATTTCTTTTCTCTTTTGTTTTTTTTTCCCCTACGATTTATCCCTTGTTGTCACTGTATTTGATTTTGGTACCTTGTGTATTGTATATGCATTTATCTGAATTAGAGAAGGGAAAGGGAATAACAAAATGGTGAAACAAAGGACAAAGGGCAAACCAATGCAACAGTGATATTCACAAGATAATACGTTAGAAATGAATGGTACAACTTGTGGGGGGGATTGGAGGGAGGGAAAGTGGGAGAAAAATGAGGGAAGGGGCAACAAATTCAACAAGAAATGTACTCACTACCATACATATATAACTGTAACCCCTCTGTGCATCACCTTGACAATGAATTTAAATGGAAAAAAGAGCTATGTAGATAATAGAACACAAGCATAGGGAAACTTGAGACAGCCAATGTGGTTATTTAAAAGGGCTGTGGGCCTCTTATCCGATTGCTGATGTTATTGTCAAATTAATTTTTCCTGACATTGAAAGGCAGAATTATCTTCCAGTCATTTCTTTTTAGGTTAGTTTTGGTTTTTTGGCTTTTATATCTTTTGGGGATTTGGGGTTTTATGGGGTTTTAACTAAGGGCCTCAACCTTGCTCATCTGGTTATCTACCACTTGAGCCATGCCTGCAGCCTTGTTGGTAGTTGTTTCAAACATGGAGTACTACAGAATAGTTTGCCCACGCTGAAGATGTTCAGTTCTCTGGATCTCAGTAAGTGTGAGCCAACAGCATCCAGCTCTACAATTATTTCCGAATAAAAAACAGTCAAGCACCTCTCCCTCTAAACACATGCTCATAACAATAACTCTATTTTCCCTTTTCCTCTTTCTCCTACTGATAGACTTTCTTTCCAACAATGCTTTGCTGGAAATTCTGCCTTCCATAGAACATTGCTGGAGACAAGGAGTTGTTGTAAAGAGGGAGAAAAATGAGAGAGGGGGGTAACAAGTTAGACAAGAAATGTACTGACTACCTTACTTATGTAACTGTAACCCTCTTGAACATCACCTTGACAATGAAGTTAAAATTAAAATTAAAAAGAGCTGGTGTAATTCACTGCCAGCCCTCGCCACACAACAGGCACCTCAGGAGGCCTTCCCCATAGATGGCAGGGACATTCTTTATCTCCTGCTCAGAGAGCAACTCTTCAAAGCATTTTCCACAGGGACTTTCGTAAACCCTATCTCACTCTATTTTTTCCTTTATTTGTTTTTTGTTTGTTTTCTTTTCTTTTGTTTTCTATGCTTCTGCTGGACTTGAACTCCGGGCCTTAGTTTTTCTCTTGAGGCTAAGACTGTACCATTTGATCCACAGCTCCACTTCAGACTTTTTTGCTGGCTAATTGGAGATCAGAATAGCATGGCTTTCTTTGTCCAGGATGGCTTCATACCAGGATTCTCAGATCTCAGTTACTTGAGTAGCTAGGATTAAGACATGAGCCACTAGCACCTGACTCATCCATTTAATACTTGTGTTAGTCCAACATCAGAAAATATTGCTTCCTTCTCATTTTTCATCTGCTCCTTCACCTATTAAAGTGACATCATGAGGTTCCATGTAGAATGTTTCAGCCTCATGAAGCTGTGGACTAGCACTGTTCCCTGGACCCTCTGCTCTAGCAACCATCACTAACCATTTCTAACTGAGCATTTGTGGAGGTTCAGTCCTGGGCCAGGTAGGATACAACATCTGGGTGACCTTCAAAGTGATTCCATCAGATCAGTACTATTACCATGAACAGATGAAGAATCCACAACTCTAAAAGAGAAACTCTTCACAGAGCAAATACTATTGCTTAGACCATGGTTCCAAAACCTGGGATGTTTGCTTTATTTCTTGGCTTAATCTGTGCACTTGGTTGCTTTCCAGGGGAAATATTGGGACTTTGGCCTCAGACAGCGTGTGCTAAAGCTTCCAGCTCCACCACCCCTGCCACTGGGGACGTGGGTGTCATTCATTCATTCCCTCAATTACAAGTCACACTCTCTGTAGGCTTGAGAGTCTGTCCTTGTTGAATAATCTTACTTATTCTTATTGACTTTATTCTATTTTCTGGAAAGCCCTCCCTGCAAGCTAGGCTTCCCTGAGAGCTACCTGCTACACAGCCCTAAGCCCTGATTTTCTGTCAGCTGGGATAGGGCCCCAGCTTCCACATGCCCCTGTAGTCACCTTGGAGAACATCTCATCCAAATGCCCTTAGGCCGCTGACCCCTGAAAGGATCCAGTATGCCTGATGCCAGTGTCTATCTGCACTCAACACATGTTGACTATACACATTTAACACGTATGTTCACTTATAAATTATATATAGCACTACTTTTCTAATATAAATTTTAACTCATAATAACAATTGTACATTTTTAATATAAGGTTATTTTCATTTTTCGGGACTGGGGCTTGATCTCAGAGCCTGACACTCACTTGGATTGCTACTTGGTACATTATCTCTTCAGCTACACCTCTAGTCTAGTTTTTAGCTGGTTAATTAGAGATGGAGTCTCACAGACTCTTCTGCCCAGGCTGGTTTTAAACCAGAATCCTCTTGATTTCAGCCTCCTCAGTGGCTAGGATTACAGGTGAAAGTCACCTGTAATATAAAGTTTTCCAAAAATGACTTATTTTTATGTATTTTTATCTCATAAATGAGGTTCTACATGTTTAAATTAAATTTAAATTAACTGTTTAACGGCCTCAAACTACCATTTTTGTCAGTGGTTTAAGGCCCAATGTATATGTAGAGGAACATATGTCATGAATGGAGTGGGGATAATTCAAAATTTCAAATAGTCATCTTGACATATTTTTTTGTGACTCTTCAGAGATCAGGTTAGGATGACAGTGTTTCTCCTCGAAACATGACCGACAAGCAAGATTGCTTTGTCATTTCTTACAGTTCACGTGTATCTGTTACTAGCATTATCTCTCTTTGAAGAGCTTTTTTGAGCTATTTCTCTATTTCATAACAGCTATCCATAAATCCACTCCACAGACACTCATTTGATAGCGCAACACAGTGAAGGACAGTGGGCAGGTAACTAAGGAGACCTTCCTGCTGCCGTGTGAGCCGCAGGGCCACCATGGGCCCAGATCACATGCCACCACTCCCAGAGACAGATGAGGACAGAAACTCTTGCCTCATAACAAGGAGAAATGAGAATATGATCTCATCAGCCTGAAGACCTGCTTCCAATGTGGAGAATCACTGCTCTGATAGAGAAGGAAACACCTTCTTTATGCTTTCCTTTAACTCAGCCAGAAAGTCTCTCACTCTCCCAAGAATTATAAGTAGTCATATAATGTATTCATAAACTGCACTGTTAAATGGCAATTCTTTTGACAACTACATAAAATAATTAAAAAATAAAAATAATAACAATAAATAGCCAAATACTTTTCAAAGGTTTTAGCTTGATAAGATACTCCTCATAAGAAACGTATGAGGTGGATATTGTTATTATTCCCAACTTATAAGTGAAAAACTTGAGGCGGAGAGTAACTAGTTTACATATTAACTTTGCCTAGATCACACAATTACCAAGATAGAGCTAAGATTTGAATCCATATGAGCTATCTGATCTCATTTTCCTCTCAACAATGTCAATCTCTTCTATTTTAGCAGCATGTAGGTACAAATATAACAAATAAAACATCCTGCTGTGCTGCTACTACATGTGAGGTGCATATACATACACATTTTCACAAGCATAAATAACAATAGATAAATGTAATAATTTTCCTTTCACCCACCCATATATTCATCCATTCAAGCATTTATTTACTCCGCCAATACTTTTTTGAGCACCTAGAGGAGCCAGGGAAATGGTGTAGGCATTGGGGACAGACACTGCTATTTCCAGAAACAGAAGATGAACTGGCCTTTCTGAGGTCTTATGGGAAGAGGGAAACAAAAATGTAAAGTAAATTTAATTCTGTGATGAAAGAAAATTGAGGGTTGAGGATATCATAAGGGTGCAATCACAGATAAGTACAGAGGAAACCAAACAGAATAGTGAAGATTTAAGCAAAGCCTTGACAGACAGAGGCAACAGCATGACCATGAGTCCAGGGAGAGTGAGGAAGATCCACAGCAACAACAGCACAAGTGGAAAGACAGAACCATAGCTTCTCAAAGGTGTCAGTACTCTAATGCCTAGAACCTGTGAAATTGTAACCCTCCTGGGAAAACAAAGGGATACAAAAGCCACAATTCAGTATCTTGGGATGGGGAGATTATTCTTTATTATATGGGTAGTCATTATATACTTATGCACATAGGAAAACAAGAAGACCAATCCATAGGTATGAAGACAAAACCAGAGTTTGGAGTCCTATGCTTGCTGGAAAATAGGCATGGATCTCTAGGAGCTCGAGAAGGTGAAAGACGGATACCTGCTTAGAACATCTAGTAGGAACTCAGCTCTGATGACACAATAATTTCTAACTCAAAGGGACTTCTGACTTCTGGAACTCTAAGAATATAGACTTGTATTCTATAAGCTCTTTTAGCATAGAGGAAACAGCAAAGTAACCTAAGAGGAGGGAAGAGAACGATAGATGAGGCCAAGGAGATCACCAGGGTCGGATCACCTGGAACCATGTGGGCTTTCACTACAGGTAAGATAATGAGCATTGGGGGGAGGGCTTGAGAATGGGAGAAATGTGGTCTGAATTACATTTTTAAAGGACCCTGGCGCCTGGGGCTGCTAGAAATAATCAAAAGCGGATAGTGGAGTGTGATGGGCATGCGCATCAGAGGGAGGATGGCCCTCCGGAAAACATTAGATGAACACTGAAGTAATATGCACAAGAAAGCACGGCTGTAGTGAGGAAGCTGAGAAGTTATCAACGATGGAGAAGACACCGATGGGTCTGGATGGATGTGGAATACAAGGCCAAAGGAGGAGTCAAAGGTTTCCCTGAGCAAGCGGAAAGAAACAAGAATGCCTTCTCTGCAGGTCTGGGGTATGCATGGTTGTTCTGTGTGCTTAGGATCAGGAATTCAGACTTGTATATACTAAACCCCTCGTTTGCAATAAGAAGCTGTAATTTTATTCATTTTTGTTATAATATTAACATGATTGGATTTATTCCTATAGTCTTCTGATTGGATTTATCCTTACAGTCTTCTGAGTTTTGTAATACTTATTTGCTATATGGGTCTGGCCACATTGTTTTCCCACCTTGTCTTCTACTTGATGTGAGACATTTTTTTCCATAAAAGTCTTTTCCTGATAGATCGATAGCAATAGTTTTTAGTTTGTCCTTAAACTTTAGCATATATTTATATACTTCTAAGAATGTTGCAGAATTTGTCTATCTCTAACTTTAGGACCATATTTCAAGACTTCACATTTCCTCAGCTTGCTTACTCATGGATTTTGCTCTACCCCTTAAGCAACACCTTTTGCCTAGCTTTTTGCTGGTTATTTTGGAGATGGAGGCTCACAGACTTTTTTCCTTGGCCTGGTTTTGAACTGAGATCCTCTGGATTTCAAGTTCCTGAGTAACTAGGACCATAGGAATGTACTTCAGATGGCCAGTCTTAACTAATCTTTAAAGTTCAACTCTCCTTTCTCACTGTAGTTACCCAGAGTATTTTAACATAACAAAGTAAAGGAATTCAAATTTATGCCAAAACTACAAACTTCTAAGCATTTAGTTCCTGTGCTTACCAGTTTTCTCATTTTTATTTCCTCCTCTAGTTCTTTCTGATTTTTTTTTCCTCTTCTAGTACTGGAGCTTGAACTCATGGTCTTACACTCTTGTTGGGACTTGTCTCCTCAAGAATGGGTGCTCTACCACTTGAGCCACACCTCCACTTCTAACTTCTTGCTTGTTAATTGAAATCTCGTACATTCATCTGCCCAGGCTGGTTTCAAATCGTAATCCTCTGATCTGATTAGCTAGGATTACAAGCCACTGGTGCTCAGCTGAATTGTCTTTTTGGATGACAATCTGAATGTGATAAACCTGTAACCTTTCAAAGATCTGAATGCAGATCATTTGCTTGTATTCTGGAGTGATAATTTATCTGGATGTATAAATCAGGTAAATATGGGAAAATGTGACGAGAGGAAGGCAGGTCTCTGGATTATAATAAGATGATATACATTGTGGGGAAAATGTTTTAGAAATGTATCCTGTTTGGTATGAAATTTCACAATCAAGACACTTAACCTCTCTGTGATCTAGTTTCCACAGAAATATAGAGAAACAGGAGCTGGGAAGGTGGCTCAGTGGTAGAGCGCTTGTCTTGCATGCCTGAGGCCCTGGGTTCCATTCCTCAGCATCACATAAGCAAAAAGAAAAAAGCTGGAAGTGGCACTGTGGCTCAAGTGGTAAAGCAATAGCCTTGATCTGAAGAGCTGAGGGACAGCACCCAGGCCCAGAGTTCAGGCCCCACGACTGGACCCCCCCAAAAAAAATAGAGAGAGAAACAAACTCTGTGCTCCTCATAATACACAGCATGCATTAAAAATTGTCCAATGAATGCTTCCAGTTTACTGGAGGGAAAAATGACAACAGTGTGTATATTAATTTTAAGTGTTTTCATATTAATATTATTAGTAAAGACTGAAATATCACATTTCAGCAGCCCTTCTGGCTTTGAGGTGTTTATTAGATATGCTCTGTAATTCTGTTATTTATATTGCTTTTCCTTAACTTTATTTTTCTCGTAGGTAATTTAAAAAATTTAATAGGAGAACTTGGTTAGGGAACATATTAAAACTCCCATTCTTGCTGTTACACACAGTAAAATTTAAATCTCCAAGGGGAAAATATATTTTAAATCTACTGCTACTCACTGTAGGGCAAGGCTCTCTGTGTCAGAATCTCCATGCAGGAGAGAAATACAGGGTCCTTCTAAATGGAGGGTGCGTCAGAATGTAGGACAGCCTTGCCAAACACCTTGGTGCACCTGCCGGCTTGCTGCTGAGCCTGGAGGTGGCTGCCAAACCATCTTTCCTAACACATAAGACAAACAAATCCCACGAAGAACCAGATGCTATGGAAATAATTTTGCTCAGTATGAAGATCATTCCCATGAGCTGTGATTTTTCAAGCAGAAGAATTTGCCTCTGAACAGGCTTTAATAATGAAAATTGAAACAGTTCTATAGACGATCAGAAAAGTTGGTATGTTTGAATACCCACAGAAAGATGTATTTCCTAATACAAGGTGACAGGTATGAAATGAGGCCACAAAGCTGTTGGCGTTTACAATATTATTTATACTCTTTGCTAAAGCCAGGTACCATGCTGTGGTTTTTATCCACCAGTTAAGAAGCTGTGAAACCTGATAAAGTTTAACTGAGGGTTATTGTACTTGTATCGTTACAAAGAGACCCCTTTTAGAGCTTGAGTTCAGTCTGTCCACTTTCATTTTAACACTGATTTCTAAAGTTTTTCATCTTAAAACCATACAAAATGTTGAGATAGGCATAAATTCTTCAGAGCTGCAGGGTTCACACTTATATTTTTCTTCCTTTTAATCACTGTCAGGTGTTTTATTGTGATTACCACAGAACTGAACCAGTTTGATCTGAAGATCAAGATAGTCCAATCTCTTGCCAGCTATGCAAAGTGCAATGCCCTATTTTGGGTTGAATTATTAATTGATTTGGTTTAAAACAAGGATGTCTACCTTGCTCTATTATTTTTCAGATAGTATGTATCATTTGATAATTTTGTCAGACCTACAAAGTAGAACCCACTATCTCCATTTTTGTACAGGAGATAAAAGAACATGCCCAAAGTCATGCAGTCAGTAATCAAGGACATTCCATTCTAAGTATTCCCAACTTCAAAAGCCCTGCCTTACTCAACAAGATCTCTAACCCCAGGTAAGGACACTAGAATAGTTGGTAAAAGGAGACTTCTAGCTCTACTCCTTCTTTTTCTTTCCCTTTATGAGCTTTCGGCTATGCTAAGCAGATGAAAAATGGGTGCATGTTGACTTGCAAGGAGAGTTGGACAGACTCTCCCTTGAGAATAGGTTTAAGAAACCACCCACATCATTCCTCCCTCTCGCCAGTGCAGTGACTCCCCACACACAGATTCCCCCTTGCCAACAACCAACCAGCCCTTGATCATTTCTCTGGTCTATATTTCCAAGGTAAACCCTCACTGAACAGTCAATACTTTTCTGCATTGACCATTAACTACAGTAGAAGTAAGAGATATACATAAAAATAAATAATACACAGTTCTTGGGTCTAAACAAGAGTTTATAACCTTGCAGGGAAAAAAAGCTTTCTAATAATTATGCTATACTGTAATACATATTACAAGAGATTCACAAAGCAATTAGAATGAGGACTTGGCAGAGTGAGAAATGAAGTCTACCCATTGTACTTGAATGAGGCTTCTCCTCAGAGATGAGCTTTTTATTGTATTTAAAAATGTTAAATAGAGCCAGTGTCAATGGCTCTCACCTATATTCCTAGCTACTCAGGAGGCTGAGATCTGAGAATCATGGTTCAAAACCAGCCTGGGCAGGAAAGTCCATGAGCCGCTTATCTCCAATTAGCTACCAAAAAGCTGAAAGTGGAGTGGTGATTCAAGTGGTAGAGTTGCCAGCCTTGAGCTAAAAAGCTCTGGGATAGTGCCCAGGCTCAGAGTTCAAACCCCAGGACCAGAACCAAATAGTTAGATTTGATAGTGGTAGATAGCAATAATGGTAGAGCATTAGTTATGAGCATGCAAGCTGATTGTAAGCATGTGGCCCTTTGTTCACACCCTCATCCTAGCTTGAATAGGAAGTCAATTAGCTAAGAAGGATGAAAAAGCAAAGAATTGGAGAAGGGGAACTATACTTGTAATAGCTAAGAGGATTAAATAAGAAAGAGGACATGATGGAAGTGGGACCAAAAAGAGAAGAGAGCTTATGGGTGTTCAAAAGCCAGAGGCTAAGTACATCACAGCTCTGGAGGCTTAGAGAATAAGACCAAGATGTCTGCAGGGCCATGGTCTCTCTGGGGCTCCTGGCTTCTGATGGTCTATACATACCTTGAAGAAGGAGTCTGGGTGAGTTCTCCACTGGTAAGCATATCATTTTGGCCAGGCCATCTTCCCTCTATCTAATTTCTGTCTTCTTCTTTCTATGCATGTCTGTCAGTCTCTGACTTTTCAAAGGGAAAACAAGTCACACTGGACTAGGTTCTATTCTTACAACTTCACTTTTAGCTTGATTGCTTTTGTAAAGATCATACTTTCAAATATGCTTGAATTGCAAGGTAAAAGAAGCGGGGACTTCAATTGTCTTTTTATTCAATATGTGACATGGAATTCAGACTTAAAGATTACATTAGAGACAATTATTGAGCAATGATAAAAAAAACCATTCATTCATCCATAGCATACAACACATTTTAATTATTGCATGTTAGTAGTCCAAAGTGGTTTTACTTTGGAATTTCATACATGTGTAAATTGTACATTGATCACATTAACTTCTCTCTTGCTCTGTCATTACCCCATGCCTTTACCCCTCTATTATTCAACAGATTTCAGTAGATTGCCTTGGGTCATCTTCATGCATAGACACAATATATTGTTCATTCCCCATCATTCTCTTTTCCTTGCCCCAATTCCCCTAACTCACCCTTAAGTTCCTTAAATAAGGTCATGCTAATCGTGTTTTCCCTCAATTGTAATAATTGTCTTGGGTAGTCCTAACAGAGTATCATATTAGCTCCATAGCTATGTACATGTGACCATATAAAATGATACTAATTGAAGTGCTCCCCAAGATATGGAAACAACAGATTGGTGTTTTTTTTGGTTGTTGACCTTGTTGTCAATGTACTGCATCCAGTACATTGTTTCATTTTGCTTTGTCCATTGGTTTATCACTGACAATCAATGTCTTTGATCTTGTATATATATTTATCTGATTTGGGGGAATAACAAAATGCTGAAACAAGGACAAAGGATGACCCAATGAAAAGATGATACTTACAAGACTCTATGTTGGAAATGAACTTTACAACTTCAGGGAAGGGGGGAAGGGAGGAAGGAGTGGGAGAGGGAAGGGATAGTTGGAGAAAAACAAAGGAGTGGGTAACAATGTTTGACAAGAAATGTACTCATTACCCTACTCATGTAACTGTAACACTTCTGTATAGCATCTTTACAATAAAATAAAATTAATATATGTATATAAGCTGTATATTTCACATTTGAGAGAAAGCATATGATCTTTGTCCTTCTGAACATAGCTTACCTCACTTAACATAATAATCTCTTGTTCCATCCATCCACATGCCATAATTTCATTTTTCATGGCTAAAAAATAGTCCATGTGCACATATACCATAGTTTCTAGGCTGCTTCCTCAACTTAGCTATTATCAAGTGTACTGCAATGCAAATATGCGGGCAAGTATTTCTGTTGTATCCTGACTTACATTCCTTTGGATACAGCATGCTAAATATGTTATTAGAGAAAAAAAATGGATTTTGTCCACAAGGGACTCAAATAACTTTGAGCTCCCATATAATGAATTTACAGAACAGAAAGAGTATTTTATTAGTCAGACTCTATAATGAGTCATTCCAAACATGGAGGCTTACAACAACAGTACTTTTATTATTGTAGGCCAGCCAGAGGGCAGCCAATCCAGTCTGTGCTCCTGTGGAGACACTCTGGTTCAAGACTCTCCAATCCCCCTTAGGATCATGCACTAGTGAACAGGTCACTGTTCTCATAACAAGGGCAGAAGAACAGGAGAACAAGTAAAACCAGCTGTCACTTCTGCTCATACATGATCAATCAAGCATAGGTTTAGAAGCGGCAGCTGTGAGGTCATACAGCAAGAGAGCACATAGAGAGAAGATCTGATTCAGTCCCCATATAGACTTTAGAGTTAAACAAGTATAATACATAAATTATTATTTTAGTCAGACACTGTGACTTATACTATAAACCAATCCACTTGGGAACCAAAAACTAGAAGAATCAAAATTCAAAAACAGTAAGGGCCAATAGTTAGCAAGAATCTATCTAAAACAAGAAGCATATTGTCGTGGTATGCTTCTTTATTTCAGCTACTAAGGAAGCATAATCAGATGATAATGATCGAGGCATGTCTATTTTGGGTACTGGGGATTGAACCCAGGCAGGACATTGCATTTGCTAGGCAAGCACTTTTCCACCAAGCTACATCCCAGCCCTCCCCCTTGTGTTTTTTACCTGCTCCTACTTGGCTGTCAAAGAAAGAAAAAAAAAACAAGATGCAAAACGAAATGAAAGGGACTGAGAATAGAAAAATATGCTTTCCCAGGTATAAATTAAGTGACTCTGCCTAACCTAGTAGATGATACTGCTCAGTGCATCAAAATGAGATACTGATGGTATAATGTCAGACATATGTTACATACTTTGCTGTGAACACACAATTCATTACCCTATTGGGCAATTCCACTATAGGCAGTGCATTCATTTTGCTAAAGGACACCATCAAAGTATTTATACTGATTTCTCTATATCACTGACCCCCACCTGATGGTGATGCCAAGGGCTGCCAGATAGATGGCTTGCAGGAGAAGGGGCTGGGGCCAAGCTTTTGAGGCTTTGTCACTTGTGGACAGCACTTACCTTCTTACTCCCTCAGGGATCTCCTCCTTGTAACTCCATTAAATCAGTCTCCGCAGTAAATGAGCATGGCCCCACTGCTAGGGCAGAGCCCACAGACTGGAAGAGCGGGCTTACACTAGGTATTGATTCACAGCTCAAAGCACCCAACACCTTGGTCTGTGCACAAGATAGAAATCTGATGTCAATCCTCTTCATCAGGCAGAAATGTGCATTTGTTTCTAGGAAGAAAACAAACTTAAAAGAAGGAATAAATGACTCTTTTCATTCACCTCTAATTTTTGTTGCTAATTTTTAAAGTAGAGCTTAGTCATCAACAATTGGGAAAATTATAGACAGTCATAAAGTAGAAAATAAGAACACCCATGCCATTACCCAAAGATAGCTAGCTAACATTTTAGGTTTCTTTCTATCCTGTAACTTTTGCATGCATACATAATTACTTTTTTATATAAAACTAGATTACAGATTTTTATTCATTTTTAATACTGTGAGCAAACTAATCCTAATCATTTACACTGAATATTTTTCATGAAGATTTTTATATCTTTGAGTCACCCACCAAGTAAAGGAATACCTTTCGACTTTCACATTTTCTGTTATCATCTGTGAGTTTAAAAGGGGCTTCACCCAGGTGGGTAGCTAGGCTTATGTCTGTAAACCTAGCTTCTCAGGGGTCTGAGAGTCTATAGGACTCTTATCTCCAATTAACTCCCAGAAAACTGGAAGTGGTGCTGTGGCTCAAATGGTAGAACACTAGCCCTGAACAAATAAAAATCAGATCGCATCCAGGTCCTGAGTTCAATCCCCAGGACCAGCATACATGAGTGTGCTCTCTCTCTCTCTCTCACACACACACACACACACAGACGCGCACACACAGGATGGAGGGGGGCTAGTGCCTATAAACCTTACTACTCAGGAGGCTGAGATCTGAGAATCAAGCTTCCAAGTCAGACCAGGCAGGGAAGTCTATGAGTCTCTTATTGCCAATTAGCCCCCTAAAAGCCAGAAGAGAAGCTGTGGCTCAAGTGACAGAAAGCTAGCCTTGAGCAAAAAAGTTCAGTAACAGTGCTCAGACCCTGAGTTCAAGCACAAGTATCAGCACAAAAGTTGAGTGGAGACTCACTTTGAAAATATTTGCTTTTTGGCTTTCTGTACTTAGTGTTTACCTAACCTCAGTTCCTAAATTGTAAAACCTATGGCAGAACATATAAGCATGCTACTCATTTATTGGAAGCAGTTAACGGAAGCAGAAGTGAGGGACAAGGGAACAGTGGGAAAGAGCTAGGACAAAATATATTATCAAACTGGGTACCAAGGCCTATTTCTATAATCCTATCTTTTCAGGTAGCTGAGATCTGAGGATCAAAGTTCAAGGAAGACAAATCCAAGAGTCTCCTATCTCCTATGAGGTAGCAAAAGCTGGAAGTGAAGGATTGACTCAAATAGTAGAATTCAAGTAGAAAGAAACTGGACATCAGAGGGCGATTCAGGAAGCTGGATAATCAGAATTACAAGATCACTTTTAGGAAAAAGGAAGGAAGAGACTATATGTGCATGCCTCCCCCAATCTCCTGTTGGAGATTAATACCACAGAGCACTCCTTCTTCTGCCCTCCTGACTGCCTACTCATAGATACCAGGGGAAGTCACTTGTCATTGGCCTGAGGCAGGGTACTGTCAGGTGGGAACTAGGTGAACTCCTGGAAGCTGGTGTCCAACAGCAGCTAGAAAAGGCATTGTTAGGTCTGCTCTGGGACATGCAGGCCCTGTGCAGACACCTCCCTACCTCTTGGCTAAGTTTCCACCCATTATCTGTTACCTAGGTAACTGGCACACCTGGAAGCTCTCACCTTCCCCCCTTGCTAGGTTATATCCTGGGCCACCTCTGGTCACAGCCTCCCATCTGACCATGGAAGGATCCCAGGCCTTGAGGTCACATCCGGATCCAGTGTAGCCACACCTTTCCCCCACCTGGCCACACCTCTTCCTGTCCCTGGCCTAGATATCCTGGCCCAGGGGTGGGTCACCCCTTTTTCAGCCATGCCTCTCCACCATGCATGGTGGGGGCAGCAGTTCGGTAAACAAACTTCTTTTCCTGCCTGAATGGCATGTGGTGTTTTCTTCATCGGCTACCTAATGAAACCTACCTATTTAATATACCTTACAGGGATGTGTGGTTCTGATGTGGTACAAAGGAAGTATCTGATCCAATGTCTTGTCTTTTCTGGATGTATAATTTTATGCCTACTTAATATCAAAATGAAGACTGTATTCATTAGTTCATACCTATACTTTTATCTACTCAAGAAACTAATATTCAAAGGGTCATAATTCTCTGCCAGCTAGGGCAGAAAACTCAGAGAGACTCCATTTTCACAATGTTAACAAAAAACCAGGCTGTGGATGTGGTTCAAAGAAGCCAAACAAGCCCAAGGCCCTAAGTACAAACCCTGGTACTACCTTGAAACATAAAATTCCCTGGGAGCACTGGCCAACAGTACTCATTCAGGGGGAAAAAGTAAAGCTAGGCATCCCGGAGGGATTAATTTTAGGAGGAATTTGAAGCCAAAGAATGGGAGGAACCTCTTCTTGTCCTGTTAGAATATAATACAGCAATTCTGCCTCTCTGGTTTCCTTCTCTATTAGGAATCTCACTTTCCTATTAGAAAAAGTGTTACTGTAAGACTAACAATAAAACATTTCTTTTAAACAGGTAGAGTAGAATTGGAACTGTTCCCTAAAGACCTAAGTGTTAGATGGGCATTTTGGTAGTGATTGGATCATGAAGACATTAATGGACTCATCTACTGAGAAATGTACAATTTGATGTCATTATTGGGAGATGGTAGAAATGAGGAAGTGGGCATGTCATTTGCCTAGCCTTCTTCTTCTTCTTCCCCAGCTCCTGACCTTTGTAAGGTGAGCAGGTGTGCTCTGCCATCCTCTCCTGCATGATGTTCTGCCTTACCTGCTTTCCTGTGACATCATGACAAGAGTGTAGGGTGATTCTCAGCCTAACAAGGTAGAACTTTTAAGTATGCCTTTATGTATGTTTGAACTCATCATTGCAATCAGGATGGGGATAAGGTGATACATGTATACAAATATTTCATCCAGTGAATACAGCATCATTATCCACATATCCATGCTTGCATGAATAAGATTTAAGCAACAATCATAATCATTTATTTTTAAGTTTCACAGTGGGAAAGAGTACTGTATAATTGTTATAAGCTTAGTGTGTGGGTGTACATGCACGCATGTGTGTGTGCACTTGTGTGTACTAGTTAGAAACTTATAAGAACTCAGAGGATTAAGAGGGCTGTGGTTTCAAATTTCTTTCCTCCACTAATGATAGGTCACAAGACAGACTTCCTAGCCTCACTTACACACAAAAAGAAAGAAAAATAATAAGAACTTTATTGGGTTGCTATAAGAACAAAAGTAGATGATGAACATAAAGCACTTAGGATCTTGGGAAGCAGGTATTAACTGTACACATCAGCTGTTTTTCTTTTATTCTGATTTTACAGTGAGTTTTAGTGAATTATTTAGGATCAAATGTCACATCCAGAGCTTGTACTCTGCTTTCTGTCTCCCTGTTTAGGTATGCCTCCTATGAGATTCAACCCTGAGCAAGTAGAGGGACTGGCTCAGAGGAGGAAAGGCTCTTTGTTCTGGCTAAGACCTCCATGCCTAAGCATCAAGTAAAGAGAAATGATTCCTGGTCACTAGTTTGTCTCAGTGGCATTTAAAAAAATAGGAGTTTATTCAAGTCACTGAAGTTTGAATTCTTCAAGCCCAGACAAACTGGAAGAAAAGGACCAAGACTTCCTTAGGAAAGTCCATGTTACGGAACCCATATCCTGAAATGTAAAACTGCTTGTCCAATGACAACCACAGGTCCTAAAAAGTTATGCTTCACTCTGATAGAAGTACTATTACAGTGTACTTTCTGATCTTCCCATGTTGAGCTCTAATGTGTGCCAGATACATATGGATATTATTGCACTCATCCTCTCCACTCCTATATACTGTTTTAACCCCCCTGCCTAACATAGTCCCTTTTAGAACAGCTTCTCGGTGCCTTTGCTGAATTCATGGAGAACATAAATACTGCCACTTAATCTGATAACCAGAGGGTTAAATGACCACCCCAGGCTAGAAAATGATTTTACCAATCTTGGGACTCCATACACAGATACAAACTCATTTGCTCTTAACAGTTTCATTAGCCCTAGATCTTTCCCTTTTGAAAGTAGATTATGTGTCACTATCATTAAATGTCTGAAACACTGTCCTCATATTGTCACCTCTCAACTGAAAGGCCTTAATATCTCTTTACTACCTTAGGATGACACATGTGCTCTCCTTCCTAGAGTTACAGGCTCTGTATAGTTGAGCCTTCACAGTACTGTTTTCCACAGTTCTTATTCCACAGGCAGCTCCAGCCCCTACCCTTGCTGACCCTCAAATAAGTCTTGTGAATCTCTGCCCTCCGTATCACACACTTTATGTGACATTTGAAATTACCAACTCATTTTTCCCATCCTTCAGAATGGATAAATTCATCCATAATCCAGTACTCAGCCTAAGTTGCTCCTCTACAGTGAAGTGATTTCCTATCTCACACATGATTCAATTTCCCATTATGTGCTCCAGATTCTATGTCAGTAACTAACACTCCCAATGAGAATTCATGTTTATGAAAAATCCAACACTAAAACACTTTCCATTAGTAACACTCTAGGCCTCAAAGAGTCACCATGAGAAATGCTATATGTAGCATAAACAATTATGGCTAGATGATTAATGCTACTCAGTCCTGTGTGTCTCTGTTGCAGAAAAAGCAATGACAATGCTGAGGGCAGTCGACTAGGACCCAGATCCAGGGGCACATGAGCTTGGGTGACATAGAATCAAAGATCTTGGCCAAGGCTCCAACTGGCTCCATTTAACAGGCATGGATTTTTAAACAACATATTTTTCTGTCACTATCCTATCAGATATCAAGGGCTCATACCTATAACCCTAGCTACTTATGAGGCTGAGATACAGAGGATCAAGGTTCAAAGTTGGCTAAGACAGAAAAGTTCTGAAGACTCTATCTTAATTAATCAACAGCAACCAAGAAGTGTGACTCAAGTGGTAGAGTGCCAGCCAAGCAAAAATAAAGCCCTGAGTTCAATCCCCAGTACCACCAAAAAATAAATAAATATTAAATGGACACAATGAATTGAAACCCTTTTGTATAACAATTTGAAGTAATAAGAGAAACAATGAATACATGTTTCTCATTATATATGGAAGCTACTTTTAACCTATAAATTTGTAGTAAATAGGTTGTGTGTCAAGTGTATAGGAACATATTAACTGAAATAAGGCAGATTCAAAGGGAAACTTAAATAGTGTAATTCTTTTGAAAGGCAAAGTCAAAATTCAGGAGACTAAAACACCAAGAAACAGGTATTCAAAAGGGTTGTGGAAGGACCAAGGGGGAAAGTATGGACAAATGAAGAGAAGGGGAGAATGAAGTCAAGACTACATAATTAAGAAGAGTGAGAGAAAGCCTGAGTTCAATAGGGATGGGTGAGAATGTTTAAGTGAGTGACATTGATCAAGATGCATTTTATTCATAAACTGACTGCTAAATGGCAACTCCACTGTACAACTACTTAACAATAATAAAATAAAAATAATAAAAATACAATAAATGATATAAAACAATAATATAGAACAAGAAAGATGACTACTGACAGAGTTCCTTAGTGACTTCAAAGAAAACATGTTTGAGGACCAGCCAAAATAGCAACCCAAGTTAGGTACTGGCACTATAAAAAGCAACAATTATCAAGCCTATGCAAAAACAATTGTGATGTACTTCTATAGCAAATGTATCACTCCAGACAAAACACAATTATTCATTTTAAGTTAATCAATTGTAATGGGAATTTCTCTTTTATTTAACAAATCTGTGCTTCTTGCCCTGGCTTATACCACCACAATCAACCATTCAAAAGCTGCTCAAGTTCACTCTCAGATCTCTATTCTGATAGGACCCGTGTTTGCTATGCTGTGAGCAATCTTTGTCAGCAGCTGTTTCAGTTACTCAGAGGGATCTAGTTGCTTCAAGAACAAAAAATATTTGGACCAGTCACCTGGGAATTGTTCTGGAACCAGAATGAGGTCCCAACACCACATAAAACAGAGAGAGTTTAAGATCCTAGTAACTGTGCTGGAAATGTTTCAAAAAGTCATTCACTTACACACACACACACACACACACACACACACACACACACACACATTTCCCTTTCCTTTCTAACAAGTGCAGGTTAGGCTTAAACTTACTCAGGAATGGGTTGCTACTCAGGAATAGAGGTAAGTATTGAGTTAACTCATCTTGCAACCAAGGGGACAGGATGGGACGTGAGGAGGATTCAAGCTTCTGGAGGCAGGAACTTGGTCATAGCAGCCTCTGGGAAACTTAATGAGCACTCAGGGTGTTTAAGGGAGGCTTTTATGCTTGCAGAAGAAAATAAATCGCCTAATAAATGCATAAATATAGTGGGTTTTTTCCTACCTGTATCTTAGAGACTGGATTAATCTCATATTATCAATACATTTAAAAGACAGTATCATAAATTGTGAGATGCCAGTGGCTCACATTTGTAATCCTAGTTATTTAGGAGGCTGAGATCTGAAGATCAGAGTTTCTAACCAGCTCAGGCAGGAAAGTCTGTGAGACTGGCACACACACACACACACACACCATAAATAACATTCAAATGTATAGTAATCATGACATTTACTAAATTTTCTATCACTTCTACATATTCAAACCATAACAGAAAAAAAAATGTTCACCAGAGAGTTTCATGGCACTTTAACTATGGCATGGTCACTAAATATTACTTGTCAATATAAAAAACAAAGACGATTTCATAGAGTCTGATGACTAATGAAAATCCCAGGCTACCTTCAGGTCCTGGAGGCCACTTGACAGATTTGCAGAAGACTTGCACACAGCTCTGGCGTTTCTGCTCACTTCCAGGCATGTCACTTCACTACCTTGTAATGCCATTACTGTCACTCCCAAACAAGCTCAGAAATATGTACTGAGAAAGGAAATCTTCTGGAGACATTTCTTCGCCTAAGCTGTCCAACTCTGAGAGACAGAAAGGGAGTCATTTTTAATCTTAAAGGCAAATGAAAAAAGTTATTGGAAGAAGGTCTCCAATATCTCAGGGAAAATAATACTTGAAAAGTGGATTACAAATATGGCTGGTTTAAGGGAAAACTTGAAAAAAATGAAAATACTTCCCATGAACTCCTTAAGCATTCTTTCTTTTTTTTTTTCAAGGTGTCTGGGACCCTGTAAATAATTTAATTATTTCCAACAAGATTGCTTGTAGATACTTGTCTCAAAATTCCCGTCTCAAAGCTTCAGAAATAAAGTATGACTATAAAGACAATACTGTTTATAAGATGCACACACATTGATTTCAGCTCACATCCAAGCAAAACTACATGTTACAGGAAAATCAAAGCTGCTGGAGTGTCAGGCAACAGTTGCGTTCTCAGTTAAACTCTTTCCTCTTTATGAAGATATTCCAAGGTACACCTGATGTGCATCAGAAATAACTCACTGCTCTCACTCATGGGTCAGAACAGCACAGAATCATAAAAACCAGAGTGAGAAGAATGAAGTCTGTCAACAGGGCTGAGCAGATGTAGATACTGGTTCTGTTCCTCTTCCTTGTTTATCCTCCACAGGTCTCTAGGTGACTTCAACCAGACCAAAAAAGAGAGGCTACATATTGTGCATGGTTTGACCTCCAGCTGTGCCTACCTAAGCAAAAGAATTTAAGCAATTACCTGACAATTCAAGGCCAAACACCTCCCCTTGAGGAAACAACCTGGACAATTCAGATTTTTTGCCAAATGAGTCTTTCTGACTACTTTCTCTACAGGGTTTGTAGCGGTTGAGGGAAAGCAGAGCAGCATTTCCATTCTGGAGACACAGGAGCAGAGTACCTGGGTGTGCCCTGAGCTTCAAACACTTAGGTATATGTCTGGAGTGGGAAGAGCCAGGCTAGGTGAGTCTTAGACTTCAGGAAGTATCCAAATCACCAGAAAGACTTGATGAAATGCTGCATGTTTTAGTGCTGCACTTGGGGTCTGGTTTACCAGGTGTGGGCTAGAGGCCTGGGAATTGACATTTTTTGCAGGATTCCATTTGGTGCAAATGGAATGACCCAGAGTCCATATTTGGAGAACCACTGAGATAGGTCTCTCCCTCAGGAAAGTTCAAACAATGTGTGTAAAGCCTCTTACAGTGAGCCACTTTTCTCCTATCTTGTAGAAACCCAAACTAATACTTAGGTTGTATGTGTTTATTCAACAAGCAGATGCTTTATGTAAGAATCCTGCCACCTTGTTCACCTTGGTGATATCAAGTTGAAAGTCAGTCTTTCTCCTCAAGAAGCTCCCATTCTGGTGGAAGACCAACACAAAACAGACTAGAAGGAATGAAGCAGTGTGAGAAGTGAATAACCCTGAAGACAAGGAAACTCAGAATCCTAATAATCATCAGTGGTGTGGCATCAAAGACATTACTAAGTCATTGTCACTGAGTTCATGATGAGTCTGATTATCTAATGTCATATCTTTTTGAAAATTAATGTTTAAAATTATCCTTAAGTAGTCATACAAAGATGTTTTAATTACATATGTCAATTTATGAGTACAGTGCATCTTGAAATGCTAGGCTGGCCATGCTGGCTCATGTCTATAACATCAGTTACTAAAGAAGCAGAGGTAGGATGCTCCCAGTTTAAGGCCAGCAGAACAAAAAATTAGAGAAATTTCTATCACAACAAAAAGCTAAAAGTAGTGGTGTATACCAGCAACGACGGCTCTGGGTAAGAGAATTGCTGTCTAAGGCTGATGCAGACAAAAGCACACAATCTTAATCTAAAGAACTAACTAAGGCTCAAGTTGTGGTTCAAGTGGTAGAGAATCTGTCTAGTGAGCTCAAGGACTTGAGCTCAAGGACTTGAGTTCAAATCTCAGTTTAAAATATATTGGTATGGGGCTGGGAAGATGGCTCAGTGGTAGAACGCTTGCCTTGCATGCCTGAGGCCCTGAGTTTGATTCCTCAGCACCACATAAGCAAAAAGAAAAAACCCAGAAGTGGTGTTGTGGCTCAAGTGGTAGAGCGCTAGCCTTGAGCTGAAGAGCTGAGGGACAGCACCCAGGTCCAGAGGTCAGGCCCCACGACCGGACCCAAAAAAAAAAAAAATATATATATATATATATATATATTGGTATGCACTTTGGAAAGTAGTATGGAGGTTCCTCAAAAGACTCCACATAGAACTCCCCTATGACCCAGCAATCCCACTTTTGGGCATTTACCCAAATATTTACAAACAAGACCACAGTAAAGCTACCAGCACGACTATGTTTATTGCAGCACTATTTACTATAGCTAAGATATGGAACCAACCCAGATGCCCCTCAGTAGATGAATGGATCAAGAAAATGTGGTACATATACACAATGGAATTCTATGCCTCCATCAGAAAGAATGACATTGCCCCATTTGTTAGGAAATGGAAAGGCTTGGAAAAAATTATATAAAGTGAAGTAAGCCAGGCCCAAAGAAACATAGGTCCCATGGTTTCCCTTATTTGCAATATCTAGTATATGACTGAGTCAAGCAGAAAAGGTCAGATAAGGCGATGTTAGGGAAATGAACCCTAAGATATGTATTCAAATGTTTTTTGTTTCTTTCATGTGATTGTTTCTAACACATTTATAAGATTATTTCTTTGTTACTTTGTATGTCCCTCCCCCACAGTATAACCCCTGCTTTCACTCTATTTGATGTTGGTATAATTTGTGGAGGGGAAGGGGATAAACAAATAGTTTAAATAGGGATACAGGTGGACCCATTGCAACAATGAGATGTACAAGTCATTTTGTCGAAAAATTTACAACTTTGGTGCGGGGGGCGGGGGCGGAGCGGGGCGGGAGGATTGGGGGGGAATGGGGGAGGATGGGAAGGGATGGAAGGGGAAACAAAGGAGGAGGCTACAATGCTTGATAAGAAATGTACTCATGTACATGTAATTGTAACCCCATGTAATTGTAACCCCTCTGTACAGTATTTTCACAATAAAAAAAAGAAAAAAATATATATTGGTATGTATATATCCAAATATAGGCACATTTAAATGTATATAATATATGGTGTATACTTATTCTTGTGTAAGTATACTCTATATTAAATATTTTTCATACTATATACTATGTATATCATATACTATATATGTACTATAATATATATTACTTATATATACGATTTACTAAATAATGACCATCCTCAAGGGAAAATGTATGAAAGCAGTATCTGGTTTCAGCTGACTCCTAAGTCTGAATTAGAGGAAAAAAATAAAACTGAATCACTACAAATATGATGAGTTTAAACCAGTTTTCTTTATTAGTATAAATTCATTCTGCAAAGAAGTTTCACTGGAATATTTACATGCATGCCTATATTGATCAAATTTGCCTCCTTCACATTATATACCCCCATCCCTTGAACTGGAAGATTTAAAAATATAAAACTCTAATCTTCCTGGTAAATGTGGCTCCCACCTGTAAACCTAGCTATTCAAAGCCAGCCAGGAAGTGCATGAGAATCTGTGAGGATGTATGTCCAGTTAACCACAAGAAAGTCATCAGTGGAGCTGTGGCTTGAGTGTAGAGAGATAGCCTTGAGCACACAAGCTCAGGAACAGAGTCTAAGTTCAAGTCCCAGAGCAGACACAAAAACAAAACAAAGCAAAACAAAACCGAATCCTACTGCCCTGTTGGTGAACACCTTACTCCTCATCACCAACAGGAGATGACATATTGGGGACTAGTGACAGGCTTGTTGCAGATTTGATAAAGACCAGCTTCAGTTTTACAGTTTGTGAAAGTTCATCCAGGAGCAAGGCTCTGTTACTTGACATTTTCCTCATGTAAATATTTTGATGAAATTAATTTTTGAAAAATTACATTGACATTCATAACTAACATTTGGCCTGAAGAAATGAAATGGGCCTTAATTTGTTTAGCCAAAAAAATCTCAAAAAATGAGGGTAAATAGCTTTTTTAGGGAATTCAAAATGAAAACAATACCTACTACCTTGAGGCAATATGACAGTATATTGAATATGACCTAGCTGAGTCAATTAAACATCAGATAAAAGCCAATGGCTCTAATTTGTTTCCTAACATTTTAGTAAGGTTTTCTCTATCAGAACTAGGGTTTGAACTAAGGGCTTTGCATGCTAGCCTCTAGTCTTTTTTATCCACTGGTTATTTTAGAGACAGAATCCTGCTTCCCACCTAGGGTTTTGCAGTCCACCTACAGAATTCTCACTGTAACTGGGAACATAGTCATGAGTCCAGCTTCCCTGCTGTGGAGATGGAGTCTTACAGACTTTCCTGAGCAAACTGCCCTGGAACTTCAATTCTCTGATTTTAGCCTTCCACGTAGCTTAAGATAGATAACACGACTGGGTCATGCTGTAATCCTAGCTACTGAGGAGGCTAGACTAAGCAGGAAAGTCCCTGAGACACTTATTCCAATCAAGTACAGAAAAAAAAAAACACCCCCCCCCCCAAACAGAAGTAGAGTAATGTCTCTATTGCTGGAGCACAACTCTTCAGCAGAAGCTCAGGGATAGTGCCCAGGCCCTAAGTCTAAGTCTCAGGACTGGCACACACACACACACAAAATAGTGTATTTTAATTAGTTTTTAAACAAAATTTATAATCTCTTAAGTAGGAGAACTTCAGGTATGTGTTGGGTCCATAAATTAAGTCGCCAAATATATTTAAGAAAAAGTTCTTAAGAGTTTGGAATAATTTATGTTTATTTTCAGATACAGTGTGTATTCTACCAGTAGCTCATACCTGCAATCCTAGGTACTTAGAAGGCTGAGATCTGGAGGGTCATGGATTGAAGCCAGCCTAGGCAGACAAGTCTGAGAGACCCCCCCCCAATCTCCAATTAACCATCAAAAGCTAGGCTGGTGGTGTGTCTCAAGTGGTAGTCCACCAGCTGTGAGAAAGAGAGCCAATCATGCATCAAGTCCTAAGTTCAGTCCTTGGTACCTTGGCAATTGAGAAAACACAGCTAACATTATAAGCAAAAGTCATAGGAATAGATGTTGAGTTCTGGAATAAATTTTCTTATGCACAAAACTTTCCCTAACCTGAACTATATGGAAAGTCTTCAGAGGGTCTCTAAAACCACTGTAGTTTATAAAATGTATAAAAATCTATAAAATGTTGTTATGCCTGATATATCCTTTAAAATTAGTTTTATAGCATTAATTAAAGTTGTCTATGATCAAAAAAACTGTAGTTTTTTGGGACACATTTTATTTTATTTTATTTTGGGATACATTATATCCACTGTCTTTTCTCTACCTTGCAGTTTTATACGTTTATAATGCAAATGGTCAAATGAGAAAGTTATTTTCTAAAAACATATTATTGGGTTAAAGTTGTATTGATGCACTAAGTATATTATATGTGCCATTTTAATTTAAAAATGTAAGTTTTCAAACATGAGCTTGAAATTACTGAATAGAAAAAGTATATAAACAAATAAATCTCAATCATATTTTGCATAAATGTTGTGAATTTAGTGATAGTGAATATAGTTTGCATCTTGCTGTATTTTAGTAGAAGTCCAGCCTCTAATAGCCACATGGATAACAAGATGTCAGTCCATGTCTGGAGAATAGTCTATTCTGAGAGAATTTCAGCATAGAAAAGATAGTAAGAATCTGAGCTTAGGTCTTTCCTAGAGAGATGACTAGAAAGATCTAAACAATTTTTCAAAGGGTATCTCTGAAAGAATGGTTGAAACTTGGGAGTGTTCATTGTGTATTAAACAATTCTGAATCATCTCATTTGTTTTGACCACCATTACTAAACAGGGAACATAGCAGGTCCTAGAGTATACATGAAGGAGTAAATACATGAAGCAGATAAATCAGAAAACTTACTTGAGGTAACTCAGTCTGCCTTCCTCTAGAACCTGTCTGCTAAACTACCACATAAACAGTTTCCTGTCATAAAATACCTTGATTTTCTCTGTTTCAAACTAAATTGTAGGGCCAGAGTCATCTGTCCATGATTTAATATGTCCATGGAAGGAGATTCTACCTCCTTCTTGAAAAGCCCATTCTTTCCTTAAAGGAAACCACTATTGAATGTTATGGAGAGTGATCATTACTTCAAATATTATGCTATAAAAGTCTTCTTGATCATCAATTTTATAAATCCAGAAACAAACTGAATGAGATTAATATGAACATATCTGGATGGGACAGAATTGATCACTATATATATATATATACATATATATGCATCTATATATGAGTACATTTGTACTCTGCAATCAAATATATGCATGTATTTCTGCATATATACATACTATCTTCATAGGACACTGTAAAATCATTTAGTTATTGCTTAATGTAAATATTTAAGATAAGAAATAGATGGTTTAGCCTGAGTAGACAGAAAGTAGAGCTACAAGAACTTGCTTCAATACTTTATTGAGAAGTGGGGTCTTAGGGAGCACTGTAAGAGGGGACCAGGAGAAAGACAAACAACCAGTGCTGAATGTGTGGAAGGGGAAAATGGCTACCATCTGCTAAGCTAACTGAAACTCAGATCAAGAGCCCCTTGGGTAGAGCAGAAGGGAATATTTATCCAGAGGTTTCCTTCCCTAGTCAAACACTTGATGGGTGCTGGTGTCTCATGCTATAATCCTAGGTACTCAGAAGGCTGAGATCCGGAAGACTGATGTTGGAGACCAGCCTGCATAGAGATAACCAACAGACTACATCTCTTAAATAGTCAGCATAATAGCAAGCCTGGAAATATGACTCAAAAGGCAGTGCACCAGCCCAGTATGGAAGCCAAGCAATTTTGAGGTCCTGAGTTCAAACCCTAGTACTGCTATATGTATATGTGTGCGTGTGTTTATACATATATATTTCACAAATATTTAATCTTTCACACTTCTAGGTTTTAGTTCACAGTAAAACTTCAACAAACAAGTTCCTAGGTGTGACCTGCAGAAAAGACAAGGAAGGCATTGTCAGGTGATACCTCTTTGGTGTTACACGTGACCCCTAAACTGTTTGAGGTGAGGCGGGAAAGATGTGCTGCAGCTGGCAGAATGATTTTATTACAGATTTGCAGTTTCTTATTTTTTGGCTTCTTTCCTATGAAGACCTTAATGTTCTATTGATCATATTTACTGAGTCTAATAGAAGAGCCTCAAGATTTCCCCATTTTGCTTATTCTTTGAACGCTTACTACTATTGCTTGAATGTGTTGAGTTTTGTGCAAGGAACTGTGGAATATATGTATTTGTGTCAAACAGATTCTCTGCAGTCATCAAGCTCACTTTTATAATTTGGCCCTTGAAAGCACTGGCACATAGTAGGTTACATTTTTAAGAAATAAAAATTTGAATATCATGAGGATTCAATGCTATGCGAATCTGAAGCATCCAGAGGGGTATCTTACTCCATAAGCCGCTCTACCATGCCAGCAGGAAGTCTCTTACCACTGGCTATCACGGCTTATTTTTGCCCTGGGAGCAGAGACTGTTTACTTTATTATCTGTGCAACGCCTAGGGATAGGAAGCCTGAAATGCAGACAGATTTCCCTACTTATGGGTAAGGTGCCTCCAAGGCATAAGACAACATTTGGAAGAGCTGAAACCAGAAGCAGAGGCCACGCCTCTACTCACCTGGCAGACTTCCCAGGCAGAAGGTGGAAGAAGTACTGTCTCCCTGCCAGCCAGCCAGCCATCCCAGTGGCCAAACAGCCACCAGCTGACTCTGCCCCAAAGCGCCTGGTTTTGGATGCTAACTTGTTTCAGCACTTCTACTGAAGCACTCAGGTGGGAAATACTCTGATTCATTAAAATCTTTGGTGCAAAAGTAGCTTGGATGCTGTTGGTCACAAGAAAAATGCCATGTCAGGCACATATTTATATGACAATAAACTTGAGTGCCTTTGATAGTGGCTGCATACACACACATCAGAATAGAATTATTCAAGGAACAACATTCCAGAGAACAGGTGAAATTTTCTTGCCTTGTTGGTAATTTTTTTTTTTTTTTTGCTTCAGGCCCATTTTCTGGCTTTTGTGACAATGAAACCCCAGGTAACATCATGCTTATTACCCCTGAATTAGCTGATGGATGGGGAGCTGTCACAGGTCTTTAGTATTCCCATTAAACTCTCAGGGCAGAGTGACCAGAGCATGGCTGTGCTTTATGGGGGAGTCAAGACAGCAAGGCTGCTAGAGGCTGCCAAGGGGAACTCTCAACCACGGGGAGCGGCCTTTGTGTAGTTAGGAAGAGGGCAGAGGCCCCAAGCAGGGAGCTGGAAGACCAGATAGATGAATTCTCTGGTTTATAAAGGGCTTGCTTTATTGGTTGAGCACAATACCCTCTAGCAGCAACCCTCCCTGCTCAGCCAAGAGATTTTCCTAAATAAAGAAGATATTCCTGTGGGAGATCTGTAGGCCTGGATACCCTTCCCTTGGTGCCTATGGTTAAGTTGAGGAGAAACTTCCCTAGAAGGGAATGTTGAGCATGGGGGCCATGCGCTGGCTTGCATGCTTTAGACAAAGACGTGAGATGCTGTGTGTGTGTGTGGTGTGCAGCCCGCGGATGCTTAACTGCCAGGAGCTCACACAGGAGAGGGCGTTTAGGCTGTCTGCTAGGAAGGGAATAAGGGCAGAAGTGTGAGGCTACACAGCCCGGGACAAGGTGGGCTAGATTACAGCAGGGTCGGGTGCAGGATGAAGATGATGAGGTAGTGTGGGTAGCAATGACAGTTAGACCTCAGAGTTGTGTGGGCGATATACAAGTGGTTGGAACAGATCATCAAGCTCCCAATCATTAATCCTCTTCTAAGTATTTCTCCATTTCGAAAAAAAAAGAGGTTTTCACATGAAGTCCCTCTCTCGCAAGATATTGGATGACCCCAGGATTTAAAATGTGTGGGGGGGGGGGAAATAACAGGATCCCTGTCTGGAAAGAATAACTTTAATCACCCCATCTGATTATACTAGCCTCGAGGCCTTAGCTAACAGAGGCCAGCCTGGCATTGCCTCAGTTTCCCTGTGTATCCTAGAGGAGGAACCCAGGGCTCCAGTCTAGGGCAGACCGGCTGCTCCGTGTGCGCTCTGCTGGCGGCACCACGCAGCGAGAAAGAGCCTGGTGTTATCCCGGAACCCCACGAGAGATGTGGAGGAGACTCATGCTCTAAAATTAGTCCAGCTTCCAGCCCCGGCGCCGGGAG
>NW_012267330.1:4548252-4628113 GCF_000151885.1 Dipodomys ordii | reverse complement strand
TCTGCGAAGAGCAACTTTCGCTCGCTGCTTTTCTGCACTCCCCGCGCCCCGCAGCCGTCCCACCCCGGGCGGGAGCTCCGTCTCCTGCGCCCCCCGTTCGCCCGCAGGGGCTCTGCTTTGGGTTTTCCCGAGTCAGCCTCCCGAGCGGACGACGTGGGGGGAGACGCGGGCACCTAGCTGAGGACCCGAGAATCTGGTCTCCTTCCTTCCTCCCCGCCCCCAGCCCTCGGCGTCTCCAAGTTGGGTCCCACTTCCATTTACAAGTGTCCGACGCGCCACTGGGGAAGGGGTAGGGAGGGGAGGGGTCCCGCCGGGGAGGGGTGGGGAGGGCTCGCCGGGGAGGCGTGGGGGAGGGGAGGGCCCGCTGGGGAGGGGGCCTGTCCGCCCAGCCACCTCCAGACTGGGCCTAGCGCCCTCCCCGCGGGGTCCGCCTGGGTTCTTAGTTCTCTGGATCTTGGTCTTTCAAGCGTAGGCAATCGGAGCCGGCAAGCGGCCGCTCTCCGGAAGGCCGGCGGGCCCTGCTTCCCTCCTCCTGTGTTCGCTTTCTGGCCCGGACTTGGTCTTCTCTGAGGCGAGTCTGGGAGGCGGGCGCGGGGCAGGGGAGCTGCGCAACCTGCTGGTCCCGGGAGTTGAGCCCCTGGCTTGGTTGCTAGGATTAGGTCCTCTGATTGCTCCTGTGCTGAGCTGAAATCAGGGCAGAGCGAGACCCAGCGAGAAAGGCTGTGAATGGCGTTACCATGAGCTGGGCGGCAAATTCAGGCGGTGGGAAGGGCAAACCCGCCATCGAGGAACTGAGGCCCGAGCTGCCCACGTTTCAGGGAACTGCGATCGCCTCTCCACCGCAGGCACAGACATCCCTGTCCGTTTGCGCGGGAGAGAG
Organism: Dipodomys ordii; assembly: GCF_000151885.1. Classification (NCBI taxonomy): domain Eukaryota; kingdom Metazoa; phylum Chordata; class Mammalia; order Rodentia; family Heteromyidae; genus Dipodomys; species Dipodomys ordii. Next base: position 4,627,233 of record NW_012267330.1, on the reverse strand, counting down.
GGAGGGAGAAAAGACTGAGTTCTGCAGAATCGTAGATAGTGCCCAGAGCCAGTTGCGTCTCCTTTTTCCTTCTCCCTCTCTTACTCCTAAATTGGATCGGTGAACACTAAGAGAGTAAGGAGCGGCTAACCAGGCGCCTGGAGACAAAGGCAAAACATGACATGCACCATAACTCCAGCGCCTTGACGTGCTTTCTATCGCATGGGACTGGCGCGGGGAAGGGTATTTTTAAACCTTTTTATAGGGCCAAAAGTTGTCTCTGAGAATCCACCGGAAGCTGGCATTCTTGTAAGTTCTCTTTGATGTCTTCTGGGAACGTGGACGAGTGCTCTGGAGCTGGTTGCTGTGCATAGTGGACCAACTGAGAGGAAGAAGTTCCCACAACTGTCCAGTCGTAATGTCTTCATATCGGAGCCACACAGAGCTCCACGGGAAAGGCAGCTGGCTCGCGATCCGAAATCGGTCAGCTGCTTGGCTTGTTCCATCCCTTGTTGCTGCACAGTTTTCACAGCCAGTGTTTTATTGGCTACAAAGCCTCCTTCCACACCTCCTTTTTTATTTCTCTCAATTTTGTTTCCTGGTTCCTCGTAGTTATTTTGTAGATTTTTTTTAATAGTCAGGACACAGTCTGTCTGTTAACTAGCAATTACAGCTGTGCTGAGCTGCTTAAAAATGCAAGGCATAGCGATAAACGGCGGACTGCCACTGACCTGACGTTATATGGCTACTTGGTAACCATGTAACTGCTTTTTGTGAGGAAGGGCTCTTCAGGCAGTTTTGATGTGTCAGGTTATGTTTTATCCCTGTTTCCTTCCCATGTTGCTGAATGGCCTGTGCTAATCTAACTGATGAATTATGTCAAATACAAAGAAGCAGGCAATTACCAGTAAGGAGAGGCCATTCTGTCATTATCACCTAGTCTGTGCAGGGCTTTCTGGGATGGTTATGTTGTTACACTACACTGGATTAATTAAGCCCAGAGAACAAAAATGTCCAAGTGGTTTAATCTTATCATTTGAGCATTTGGGTATGTTTTGTTTTTTCATACCTCACATCTAGCCATTGGGAGAGACAGGGCCTTTTCTTTTGGGACAGGTGGAAAAGAATGATAATGGGTGTCCAGTTTCTGCCTGTGAGGGGCCTCTATCAGGATTTTTTTTTCTTCTGCTGGAGCATTGAGTCCCTTCAAACTGATTTTGTAAATTTAATTTTATTGTTAAGGTGATGTACAGTTATGTGCATAAGGTAGGGAGTACATTTCTTGTCAAACATTGTGACCCCTTCCCTCATTTTTCTCCCACTTTCCCTCTCCCCAGGCCTCCCCCCAAGTTGTAAAGTTCATTTCCAACATGTTGTCTTGTGAGTATCACTGATGCATTGGTTCATCCTTTGTCCTTTGTCTCACCATTTTGTTGCTCCCCTTCCCTTCCCCAAATCACATAAATGTATATACAATACACATGGTACCAAAATCAAATACAGTGAAAATAGGAGATAAAATTTAGGGAAAAAAAGAAAACAATGCAAGAAAAAAGAAATAACTTTACACAGTCCATTAAATACAGCAACAACAACAAAGCAAAACCTCTTGTTTCCATATCTTGGAGTTCATTTTGCTTAATGTCATCTTATATGATCACATGTACATAGTTATTAAGCTATTGTGATCCTCTTTTAGGATTATCCTAGTCATATACTAATTATTACAAATGAGGGAAATCATGCAGCCTATGTTTCTTTGGGTCTAGCTTACTTCTCTTATTATGATTGTTTTCAAGTCTTTTCCTTACAAATGGGGCTATGTCATTATTTTTTTTATTTTTTGGTCGATCATGGGGCTTGAACTCTGGGCTTGGGCACTGTCTCTGCGCTCTTCAGCTCAAGGCCAGCCCTCTACCGCTTGAGCTACAGTGCCACTTCCGGTTTTCTAGTGGTTTATTGGAGGTAAGAGTCTCACGGACTTTACTGTTGGGGCTGGCTTTGAACCGAGATCCTCAGATCTCAGCCTCCTGAGTAGCTAGGATTACAAGCATGAGCCACCGGTGCCTGGCCTATGTCATTATTTATTATGGAAGCATAGAATTCCATTGTGTGCATATACCATATTTTCTTGATCCATTCATCTACTGAGGGGCATCTGAGTTGGTTCCATATCTTAGCTACAGTAAATAATGCTACAATGAACATGATTATGCTGGTAGCTTTAGTGTGGCCTTTTTGTTGTTGCTGTTCATTTGAATAAATGCCCAGGATGGGAGTTCTATGTTTAGTCTTTTGAGGAGCCTCCATACCGCTTTCCAGAGTGATACGACATCTTTACTTCCCCACCAATGATGTAGTAGTGTTTCCTTTGGCCACATAGCCTCCAGCATCTATTGTTAATAGATTTCTTGATAATCGCCATTCTAACTAGGGTGAGATGGAATCTTGGTGTTGTTTTAATTTGCACTTCTGACCATACAATCTACAAGTGCATCATATATAAAATGTATTTAGAACTCAAAAAATTAAGTCCCCTAAAAATAAGTCCCTAAAGAAATGGCCATCCCATTAATAAGTGGGCTAACGACTTAAAGAGAGGGCTGGGAAGGTGGCTCAGTGGCAGAGTGGTTGCCTTGCACACATGAGGCTCTGGATTTGATTCCTCAGCACCACATAAGTAGAATAAGCTGGAAGTTGTTCTGTGGCTCAAGTGGTAGAGCACTAGCGTTGAGTTGAAGAGCTGAGAGACAGCACCCAGGCCCAGAATTCAGGCCCCACAACTGACAAAACAAACAAACCAACCAAAGAAAACAAACTTAAAAAGAGACTTCTCTGAAGGGGAAAGAGGAAATAAGAAAATAAGAATGGCCAATGGACACATGAAGAAATGCTCAACAAACCTTCAAACTGATTTCTTTTGATTGCTGAAACAGGAGGCTTGATGAACTGTGGTCTTTACGGATGATAGAAAGCACTATAGTTGGAACAGAAATTTTCTGACAGACCTAAAGAGAATGACTTGTGCCCTGCTCAGTCTTTCCCGGCAGATAAGAGAGACAGGCATTTAAAATTATTAAAAGTAGAGACACATAACATGATTGGTGGCTCAGGTCTGTAATTCTAGTTACTCAGGAGGCTAAGATTTGAGGTTCATGATTCAAAGCTAGCCTTGGCAGGAAAGTACTAGTGATTTTTTTTTTCAATTAACCAACAGAAAGGCTCAAAGTGGAACTGTGGCTCAAGTGCTAAAGCACTGGCTTTGAACAATCAAGCTCAGGGAAGAGCCGAGGCCCAGAGTTCAAGTCCCAGTACTGACACATAATAATCAGGGCTCCTAAAAGCAACACAGTTCTTTGCCTTGGAATTTTAGTCTAGTCCCACTTCTTTGCATTGCTTTAAGGATCTCTGATTATTGCGTGTATTCTCCAGAATTCTACCACCTAAGTGTGGAAATTTTCTCCAGGAAGATAGTTTGTCTTTGTATTGGTCAATTTGAATCTGTAAGCTTTTTTAAAATTTATCGAATTTTAAAATATTTTCTCATTTAATAAACTTTAATATTTTTCCCATTGCCTCTTTTCTCTTCATTTTTTTCCAAGAATGTTTTAAAGGAAGATTTGCCTTTTATTCTTTCTTCTTTTTTTTTTCCTTTAAACTAACTGAATGTAGCTGACTGACTTTAATTGAAATGATATTTGATGCTTACCTAGTGGCTTCAAGTTGATTTCTGATTCCCCTCAAATAGGTTATCAGTTCCATGTAACAGTGACAAATGACTTGTCCTGGTGGTTCAGAACTGAATTGGCATTTCCAGGCTAGTCTTAATTCTAATCTAGTTTGCATAGAGGGTCTTTTTGCCCCTCTATTATGTGAAAGGGATAAATATTTGAGAATCTGTTTGCTGGCATAATAACTATCAGACAAAATGCAGATGGAGTTTCAGAACTTGATCAAATTCTTATAAGTGATGTCACTTCTTAGGCTACTGACTTGGTAAGTATAGATGTAAAGGCCTACCAGGAGCTCTGGAAATGTTGCAACATTGTCTTTTTTTAATCAATGCACTTTAGGTTATGTTTTGTCTGGGACCTGAGAGAGCTTCTTAATTTGCCTTTAAAGCTCTGTCTGAGCTTTCAAGGTTTTGAGACTGAATCACAGACTTTAATTAATAAAGGAGATTTGGTGGCCATCTTTGTATGTCTTTATCTGTCTTTACTCTGCAAAGTCACATGTTGTTTTAGAGCTTGTCCCTTCTTTCCCTTCCTTCCTTCCTTCCTTCCTTCCTTCCTTCCTCCTATCCTTCCCTCCCTCCCGCCTTCCTTTCTCTTTTTATTTTGTTATAGTATTGGGGCTTGAACTTAGGGCCCTACATTCTTTCTTAGTTTTTTCACTGAAGGGTGGTTCTCTACAACTTGAGTCACACCTCTAACTTCTGCATTTTGCTAGTGATTGTCTGCCTAGGCTGGCTTTAAATGGGGATCCTCAGACTTTAGCCTCCTGGGTAGCTAGGATTAAAGTTGTGAATAACGGCACCAGTTCCACTTTTTCTTTGATAAAACATATTCACTTTTACTGTTTTTTAAATTTTCATTGCTTTTTTATCTTTTAAAAATTATTTTCTTTAAAATTCCTTTTCAGCAATATTTACAGAAACTACTTCTCTTTAATAAAGCAGTGGACAAGAATGACAGAATAGTTAAATAGATGAATTCCTTGCTCTACTTACTATTCTGTGGGGAAGGTGGGAGATTCCATATGCATACACTAGCATAAGGGTTCCTCACACAGAGCTATTGATTTATTGACAAAAGACTCCACTGAAAAGGACCTAGAGGGGGAGGGAGAGATGAATATAAGCCTGTCTAAACTTTTAGAGAGAGTATAAAGTAAATGCCATTCAGTTTGATAGTACTTAGTGATATCCTAATGTGTGTAAGGCACATCAAATTAATTAAATATACTAAATTAATTTGTTAAATAAAATTAAGGCACTACAAGCTAATTCCTTCATTCCTTTAGGGGAAAAATATGCTTTAAAAATCATGTGAAGGATTATGTATTCTTCTTGGGTCATCATTAAATATTTTGGATGCTTCTCCCAGGATGTTTCTCCTTTATCCTTTTGTAATTCCACCCCCCTCCCCCACCTTTAGGTTGATGGAAGTATTTGGAAGCCCATGTAAAGATGCACATTTGGAATCTTACTTCCAGCTTTCCTGCTTTCCTGTTGAAGGCACAGTTCAGAGAATCAGCTTTTGTGAAAAACAAAACAAAACAAAACCTCTAAAGCTGGAGGCAGGTTGTTCAGGCCTAAAATCCTATAATCCTAGCTAGTCAGAATGCTAAAATCCACAGGATCTCGGTTCAAACCCAATCCTGGCAAAAACAAGTCCTGGAGATTCCATAATAACCAGCAACAAAAAACAGGGCTAGAGGCATAGCCCATGTGGTACAGCATTAATCAAGAAAGCAAGCAAGTTGAGCAAGTACAAGGCCCTAAGTCCAAATCCTAATGCTGGTAAAATAAGTAAATATATAAATAGTAAACACCAAAAAAAAAAAAAACCTACCCCTAAGGTATTCTGCACTGAAGGGACTTGCATTTCACTGTTTAACTTTAAATTTCAAGTACCCCATAGTAATGCTAATTTTCAGAATGTAAGTAAAAGGCTAGATTGTTTGCCTTGGATATGTGCCATGATTTCTGGATACTTGTATTTTGCAGAAAGGTTGTTGATAGTATTCGTGTTATTCTTTCTTTTGTTTTCTGAGATGTCAGAGGTAAGTGCACCTGTTGGATAAGAGGTAATTATGAACAGAAAAAGTGAACTGTAACTTCAAGACTTCAACTAAATTAAATTACAAACAATCCAACACAATTACAGCCTTTTCTGTGCTGTAGCAGGTTAAAAAATGAGCACTCTGGAGCAGTTAATAATGTTTCACACTCTGAAATAAATGCTATGTTATTAATACTACTAAATATCATTGAATATTACCTAACAGGGGTGAATGTCTGAAAGCACGCCACCTGATAGGATTAAATTCAACGGTAAATGTGATTAATGACAATATAAAGATATAAATGTCATGATTTTTTTCTGTTGTGTAAAGTGTGTGTGTGTGTGTGTGTGTGTGTGTGTTTAAAAGAAGAATGAGGCATTATCTTGGTTAGGAGAAATGAATGACTTGGTCTTTTGGGGAACTTAGAATATCTATCCTAGATGACATTTTGCTGCTTTTTTTTAAAGTCTAAATGTGTGATTCATATTTTGAAGTCTGTTTTAATTGTGGTTTGAAAAGTTGTTTGGCTTTTCATGTTGCTCTTCCTATAGGCTGAGAAGTAACACAAAGTGATAGGAGGCGCACGGTCCAGGGCCAGGCATGACTTTGTAGTTCTGGCTTCCTCAGAGTAGCCCAGCTGATTGGAAGCCAAATGCCCATGGTTTCAACATTGCTTGTGTTATGGGTAGAGTGGGGTGTGAACTGTTCCCATACTTGAAAAAAATTTCATACTAACAATTTTAATCAAATAGAAATTCAGAAGTGTGTGGTAATCTCCCTTAAGAATTTAGTACCTGTCTGATAGAACTGTAAAGGCATTTCAGAATGTCAATTAAATGGAAAAATATGCCTGGAATTGAATATAATTAAGAAATGTTGAAGTCTAGTGTCTTCATATTCAGACCCTGGAAAAGATGTTTTAATTAGTGAGCGAGGATTGGGACTTACTGACAGAAGGTCTCTTTCTTATGGCATGTTTCACTCATTAAAAGCTCATAAAGGCTTGGATCTTTTTAGCTGTTGGAAGTTGACCATTTGCCATTTTGTACTCCTTGACTTCGACAATGCATACTTGCTCTCTCTCTCTGTCTCTCTCTTTCTCCTTCCCTCCTCCCTCCCTCCCTTCCTCCCTCCCTCCCTCCCTTCCTTTCTTCCTTCCTTCTTTTCCTTCCTTCCTTCCTTCCTCTTTCTCCTTCTCTCCCTTTCTCTCTTTAAAACTTAGCAACTGATTTTTAGAATGTTGCTTTTCTCATTGACAGTGATGCCCATAGGCCAAATAGATGATTATCTCCTGACATTCAAGAAACACCAGAAATGATCTACTATTAAAAAATAGCCATTAGAAAGGAGAACTGTTATAGTGAAAGTCTTGCTGTAGCACCTTAGAAGTAATTTCATCTTTGTAACCATTCTCTCTACATTTGCTTTATTATTATTTTGTTCTGGTACTGGGGCTTGAACTCAGGGCTTGCTATCCCTTAGCTTTTTCACTCAAAGCTGGCACTTTGCCACTTGAGCTACAGCTCCATTTCTGGAGTTTTGGTGGTTACTTGGAGATAAAAAAGATCTCAGATTGATTCTCAATCCTCAGATCTCAGCCTCCTGAGTAACTAGGTTTACTGTTGTTAGCTACTGGTGCCCAACTCTCTCTATTATTTTTATCTGAAGTCAGAATTCACATTGAATTTTACATTTTCCTGTGTACTTTTCAGGTTTGTGGTTGATGTTTTTGGCTAAAAATTAGTTTTACTCATGATAGCATAACAAACTTCCCAGTGACATAGGAGACTGGAAAACACTTTTCTCTTGCTAACATCCTTGTGGAATATATTTCTTCATTAGCTGCATCCAGTGTTTATAAAAGATTAAGTGTACTGCACTGAGTAAAGGGATTGTTTGAAAAGGTTGTTCATAGCATGGCAAGGAGAAACACGGAATCCTGGAGGCTTTCTCACTTGTTTATGATTTAAATTTTGGTTGTCTGTAGTACCTTTATTAAAATGAGCAGTTATTTTTAAAGACTCCCCACATCCTCATCTTCACAGGTATGTTCTTTAACTAAAGCTGTTTAGAGTAATCATAGCAATCTATGCTGCCCAGTAGACATAGCAGATCATACATAGTCTGGTTGGTCTAAGTACACGTGACATTGTCAGTTCTCCTATGGTCTCTACTTTGTCTCCTTCTCCATGTTCTTGAAGGCAAAAGCACATTAAGAATGTTCTTCCTTAGCTGGGCGCTGGTGGCTCATGCCTGTAATCCTAGCTAATCAGGAGGCTGAGATCTGAGGATCTTGGTTCAAAGCCAGCTCGGGCAGGAAAATCTGTGAGTCTTATCTCCACTTAACTACTAGAAAACTGGAAGTGGCGCTGTGGCTCAAGTGGTAGTGTGCTTACCTTGAGCTAAAGAGCTGAGGGACAACGCCCAGGCCCAGAGTTCAAGCCCTAAGACCGACAAGAAAAGAATGTTCTTCTTGCAGCTTACATTCCTACTATGATGTACTGGGGTTCCTTTTCCCTCTCAACTGCACAAACATCTATTGTGGTTTTATTTTTGATGATGGCTACTCTTTTCATCTCTCTTTTTGTGCTATTCCTGAAGCTTGAACTCAATGTCTCTGAGCTTTTGATCTTTGTGTACAAGGCTAGCACTTTACTATTTGAGCCACAGTTCTACTTCTGGCTTTTTAGTGGTTACTTGGAGATCAGAGTTTCATGTACTTTCCTGCCCAGGCTGGCTTCAAACCACAATTCTCAAATCTTAGCATCCTGAGTAGCTCAGATTATAGGTATGGGGCCTAGACACTGGGTCTGGGTGCTGTCCCTCAGATCTTCAGCTCAAGGCTAGCACTCTACCACTGGAGCCACAGAGCGACTTCTAACTTTTTCTGCTAATGTGGTGCTGAGGAATCAAACCCAGGGCCTCATGCATGCAAGGCAAGCACTCTACCACTGAGCTACCTTCCCAGCCCCATGTACCCAGTTTTTGATAGCCTTTCTTACTGGTGTGAGATAGAATCTCAGTGTTGTTTTGATTTGAATCCACTATGGGAGACAGTTTGGAGATTCCTCAAAAAACAAAGCATAGAAGTTACCTTATGATCCAGTGGTCCACTCATGGACATTTATCCAAAAGATTACAAGTCAGGCTACAGCTCAACCATTTTCATTACTGCACTATTCACCAGAATCAAGTTATGAAAATAGCCTGGATGTACTTAAATGGACACCTAGATCAAGAAAATATAACATATGTATGTATATATGTGACATATATGAGACAAAGGATGTATGATTTGTCTCATATGTGATAGGTAGTCTAAATTATAACTATATAATCATGTCACCTACATATTTAAAAATGTATTAACTAAAGTATGGAATTTGCAGGGGAGAATTCCAGTGGTAAAACTTCTTTGAACAACTGATTTACAGTTTAACAAAATGAGTGCCAGGAAACTGGAACTGGTGTTGTGTGGTGGGGTGAGTTCAAGGGGTATGGCAGACAAGGGGAGGGAGGAAGTCAAATGCAATCATGTTGTTCAGTGTATATATGTGAAAAACCCTAGGAAAATTGAAGAGATGGGGGAGAATGATGAAAGAGGTGGCATGGGTCAAGATGCATTGTCTCACAAACTAGCATGTTGAATTGAAACCCTTTATACAACTATTTAATAACAATAATAAATTATATAAAAAAGAAAATGTTCTTGTTACCTTAGAAACATTTTTACCTAGTACATATTAAAGAAAGGTGGCACCATGGCCTTTAAAAGTTAGCTTTCTCTGCAGATGGCATTTACATAAGTAGGCATAAAACAGAATATAATGTATGTGTGATACCACTCCCTGAGATACTGAATTAAAGTAACATCATTTGCTTAGAAGTCCTGGATTAACAATGGGACAGTAATGCTTTCCATTTATATTCAGGAGACAACTGCTCTGACGTGATGAGGACATTGTACAATCTAAGCAATTGAATGGGAATGCAAGATGAAACCATATTATAAGTCCAGAGCCATTTCTTAGCTCTCTTGATTTAACCAATAATTAGATCAACTTTTCCTTTGGAAATATAGGCTTTGTATGTGAAATTGGAAATGTGGGCTTTGTATGTGAAATTACTTACATTCATCATTATATCCCCAAGTTACACTCAGTAGGGCACATATTCTGTTTGATTTATGCTCTGTATTTTGGTTAAACAATAGGACTTACACCATGCTCTACCTTCTCTCCAAAGAGACATGGTTGTGGTAAGATGCAGGTTTGTTGTGAGATCTGCCATTTTCACACAGCTATTAATATCATAATTATCATAATCAAGAAAATAAGCCAGGTTGTGTTGTTAAATGTTGTATATAAACCATATTTTTTGCAAAGTAAATCACATATTAAACGCCTTCAGTTAGGCAAATATGGCTATATATGAAGTAGATTCTGTACAAATGTCTTTTATAAAGTAGAGGCTATTTTGTGTCCTCAATTCACAAAGGTTTCTGCTCTGAAAGTGCCTCAGTTTGGTTAAAACTGGCCTGAAGCTGTTGCACCCCAAGAATGACATTATAAGCTCAAACTGACCACTAATTACCCGTGAGGAAGAGTTGTATGGGACTATCCTAAGGCAGAGATAGAACTAATGGGTGTTTCCTAGGGTATGACTGAAAGAGGAAGTTGGTTCAGCTTTCCTGACCTGTGGTAGACCTGTATCAGGATGCAGGAGCATCTCTTAATGGTATGTTCTTTTTGTGTAAGGAAGTATAGAGCACAGAACTATGAGGGCTATTATTACAAGGATCCTTAGGACATTCGCTCATTGGTATTTTCAAAATAATTTGTAAATACCTGTGACATGCCGACTACTACACTAAATGACTGTCAACACATCTCATGAAAGATTATAGTATTCAGAATATTTTGAGATTTGGAGATTCCCATGAGGGCTGCTAACCTGGTGCTGACCATGGTGGGCATCAGATTCCTGCTGTCAGTGTTGGATACAGTGTCTGTAACATGACAAGCTTGACAGTATATAAACGAATCCAACAATTATCTGGTAGCTGGTCATGGAACAGATTTAAATGCACAGCTTGTGAAATTCCAACTTCTTCTCAATTACACTGCACTGTGTTCATAATTTGTGGGGTAGACTGTTAAAAATCTACAAATGAACAGGTGGGTGTCCTGGGAGTGTTGTGTTACACAACATGTTCAATAACTATTTTCTTGAATGAATGGGAATTGCAAGAGGCTGTGTCTGTCTTTCAGATACTTTGTCACTCTGTGAGCGTAACAAAAAAAATCTCATTAACACTAAATCCATGGGAGCATGAGAAATATGTAATGCTCTTAATTTCTTATTAAGTGATTTGTGTTTATTGAAAATTAGCTTGAAGGTACACTGAACACAATTTATCATATTGGATTCAGGAAGCTCCCCAAGTTCTCACTGTGTTCAGAATTTTCTCACAGCTCCAGATTGCAATTGAGAGTTGGAAAAAGGGCATGCCATTTCTGGAAGGACTTACTAGAAGGAGAAGATGATGTAGATGTGACTTTTTCAGTTTAGCCAATTGTTTTGGGTCTGCATTGCTCCAACGCAGTTCGCAGTTTGCATTGTCTATGTGTCTGGGGACACAGGCAGGGCACGGGACACTAGCTCTAGTTCACAGGGACTGATAGAGGCAAGTGCAAATCCTATTTTTCCCTGTTCACTCATGAAGCCTGCTGAGTAGCAGCAGGCATTACAGACATTTAATTGTGAGCTAGGTATGCCTGGCACAACTCCAGCATCATGGTGGAACTAGAATTACACTAATCAGCTGGGATGTACTGTGTATTGATTAGACTTGGATTTTACTATGCAGAAAAAATTCCTTATAAATACTGGGGTAGTAATTGAGAGTAATTAAAAAGGCAGAGAGTTAATACCCAGTTTTTAAGATGAAAGAGCAGTTTGATCCTTTGCTTCCAAGCAGATATTGAGGCAGGCTGGAATGCTCTATGCGTGCTGAGTGTGAATGCTAGGATCAATGTCACCACTCTACTGGACAGAGGATGTAGATGACACACCGGTGACAAGTTCCAGCAGTTACTTCCTGGTGACTATCCTGGCAGAAGTTCTCTCCTTTGTTTAGGTCTGGGGCTTTTTATTTCTTATTCTTAGCTTTACTAATAGCTTTTGTTTATTATTAATACCCCTGATCAGCAAGGAATCCTGGTGATTCAGTGCAGATGAGGTGTGCTGGTGACAACCTTCATCCATGCCAGACTTGATCTGGAGTTCTAGGATGCGTGACACTTCTTATCCAAAGAGGACTTGGCAATCGTTGCTGTCACAGAAAATGTGTCATCTACAATAGGATATTTGTACATATTTCCTTGACTCCTGAGCCCTTTCCTTCATCGATAGCTCTTACTATAAAACAGATGCTCCGTGAATATTTGTCAGATGATCGAGATAGCACATAGATTTTGAATGCTGGGAGAATTTTGCATCTTTAGAAAATCATGCTTGGTAGAGTTCCAAATATTCACTGGGACCCTAAATGACAACTAGAAAGATGGGGAGAGAAAGACAGCTAGGATGCATGGGAAGAAGAAAGTGACTAAGATTTACAGGGAATCTGCGGATATCATTTTGATCTGGAATCCCCCATGCTCTCTGAGTTCACATTTTACAAGCAACAAAGATATGGCTGGGAGACAGCCAAAGTCATTACTGTATATGACAGGATTGGTAAGGCTCTTATAGGCAACAAAGATTCTTCATACTGGAAAAGAAAATGAGTAGAGACCAATGATAGGCCTTTAAGATCACACAGATTTCTCAGATGACTAAATAGTTTTCTTCAAAACCTGTTAGGCTAATTTTATACTCTAGTTTTTATATTTTGAATGTGAGATAACTTAGTTATTGAAAGACTCATATTTCTACCTCAAACCTTAAAGTGATATATGCAATGATTGCTCCAAGAATAAATTTAGATATACTTCTGCTAATTCCATGAAGGGAATCAAACATGGCAGTATGGTTAGATGGTCTGAGGTTATCTTGAAATTTTGTTTCCAGAAAATGTGCGCACGCCCAAACACACACACACACACACACACACACACACACACACACACACACACACACACACACCATAGTTACTATTTATTTTTGTACTGTAATTTGAACCCAGGGTCACCTGCATTTTAAGCAGGCAGCTCTACCACTTGAGCACACCCCCAGACCTTTGTTTGCAGGTTGTTTGCTTGTCTATAAGTTTTTAAGTTATGTTATTTTAACTGATGATACACAAAGTTGCAAAAGTATACAGGAGACATACTGCTCTGAATTATTTGAATAATAGCCATGCTGACAAGAACAAATAGTTCATCTGCAGTTAATTCCAGGAGGGCTATTTTTTTTAATTCTAGTTTTGTCACTAGAAGTATTAAAAAAAAGGTGGGGCAAACTAGAGAAAAGGAAAAGAAACATCTTGCTGATCAGCCAACATTAAATTCAAAGGAGACAACAAAAATGGAATTCTTGTCACAGTATTGATTACAATAGCTTATAGTTGTGTAGAACTTTTTAGAACTGAATCATCCACTTTTGCATTGGTTGACATCTCTAAGTTACCTAATTTATCTCCCAACAACTCTTCTGAGTAGGTGCTTTTCATCTCTTTCCTGATGTGAGAATTGAGATACGGGTGGCATAAGTGACATGTCCAAGACAGCATTGCTTAGTAGATGTTAGAGACAGGATTTTATCTCAGTCATCTACCTGTTTGGCTTGTTCTGGTTTCTTCTCAGACTTGTTCCCTACCCCCCTCCACTCAGTTACAGTGATCCTGGAGAAACTTCTCCAGACCACAGCTCTTTTCATCTTGGCAGAGCAGGCAAAACTTTGGTTGGAGTAGAAAAGTATCCTCAATTTTGCTAGGGTTGCTGTCTGTGTCTGAGGTGAAAATGATGAAGTCAGAGTATTATTTACATGACATTGTAATACAGAATGTTCTGCTCTTGCTTGGGATGGGCATAACCCCGCATAGCCCTTCTGTCTCCCTAGCATAGACCACGAGGGCTGAAGCCCCATAGCAGGTAAGCTGCTCAGTGTCACAGCTCAGCAGCAGACAACGCCTGCCAGTGTTGCAGCTCCTTTGCCAGCACAGTGATGGCCTCTTCGGGTTCTTGTCTCAGTAATTTAACCAATGCAGTCCAAGACGATGGGAGATAAGTGTGAAAAACTTTATTTAGAATAGAAGTATCAAGTTGGAAGGCCACTGCCACCGTTGCCCTGTCTAACACATATCACCTCCATCCTCTTTTCAGGGGCCTTCTCTGTATCTCTCTAGGTCTGAGTCTAGGGCAGTTTACACCCTAGGCTATTCTCTGATTGGTTGCCCTGATACAATTATGTTTTGGAAGGTGTCATTTTAACTCTCCTGAGTCATGGGGCCATTATGAAAACTAGAAAAGGGGTAGAGACAAGATGTTCCAAAATAATGTCTCTTTTCTTCTTTTCTATCTGGTTTTGGCTTGTTACTGTCCTGAGTCCCAACTAATTTACTTGTGTGTGTGTGTGTGTGTGTGTGTGTGTGTATTCATACTGGGGCTTGTCCTGCTCTTGTTTCGGTTTTTCACTCAATGCTGATGCTCCACTTGAGCCACAGTTCTTTGCTTGCTAATTGAAAATCAGAGTATCATGGACTTTTCTGTGTGTGTGTGTGTGTGTGTGTGTGTATTCATACTGGGGCTTGTCCTGCTCTTGTTTCGGTTTTTCACTCAATGCTGATGCTCCACTTGAGCCACAGTTCTTTGCTTGCTAATTGAAAATCAGAGTATCATGGACTTTTCTGACTGGTCTGTCTTCAGACAGATCTCAGTCTCCTGGGTTACTAGGATTATGGACAGGAGCCATCAGCACCTAAATACCAATTTTCTCTTTCATCAGAAGCCGAAGATTAAAAGAAAGCTGATTTGTTGCTTTAGGGCTTGGAAATGTGATTGAACTAAAAGAATCTGACTAAATGGCAAAAAACTGAAATGGGGAAACACAGAGGGGTCTCCATTCAGGTTCTTGTTGACTTCCTTGTAAAACAGTCCTTCCCTTTGCACTGGAGCAGAAACTCTCAAGGGTTTTGATGACATTCTATTGACAAAGTAGATCAGAAAATTTCTTATGGCCAGTGCCTGTGCAGAAAGTTAAGGAAAAATTAGGGTAATATGACTTCAGTTTTATGGCCAGTTGTGGAAGTGGAGTTGTAGTTTTAGACCTATCCTAGGGAAGAGGAATTGTCATTTTCGTGGTCTGCTTTGGGGAAATGGAAGAAAAGAAATAGTAAAGTGTAACTTCCAAAGACACCTTTTGGTTCCTGCAGTTCAAAGTACTTGACACGTCAAAGCATCATACTTGGGGTATCGTGTTCTGTGTCTGGATACTTCTGGAAATCTTGAGTGTTCAGTAGTAAAGCAGAGGCCGACTGAATGTCAAACTCAGTAGCTCAGGCACCCACCCTGGACGTGGAAATCATCACCAGGCCATTATGAGGATCTGCATCTTCCCAGAGTAGTTTTCACCACTTACTGACACCGACGCTTCAAATTGTTCCAGGTTTTTCACATGTTATCCTGGAAAAGAATGGTTTTATTCTCAGGCTGGTGTGTAGTTAACCATGGTTCCTTGTGGCATAGAAAAGGTGAAAAAAACAAAACAAAACAAAACCAGGTTGAACCTGGAAGTCAAAAATCTGCTGTTTTATGATTTGGGCTTCTCAACTGAATATAAATAAAATGATGCAATATAAAATGTGGAAAACTGCATTAGCTTGATTAGGGATCTTATTTGCATAAAAGAGTCTTTGAATCACAATTAGCCTCTGGCTTTGGACCCTGCTTTTTCTGCCTTTTCTCTTCTCTGGTCCAAGGTCATTACTAAAAAGGGTTTCCTGCCTTACTGAAATATTAATTTCATTGCCTGAAGTAGATTCATAATGTCTGGTGAATAACTTGAGATTTGATCAAAATCACTGAAGTGAGTTGTTTTCTTATTATGCCTTTGGAAGGATGCTGTAAGACTTTGAGAAACAGGCAACAAAACTTCCCTTTCTTTCTGATGTCTCTATGACACAGTATATTTCTATGTTCCTTGATAATTACTTCAGAGACACAAACTTAACTGCGTAGGTGGTGTGTTCAAGGCACCATGAAACTTTTTATTCTCATTTAATTCCACTGTGATTAGATTTAAGTTTGAATTGGATACATGATAACTCTGAAAGAGAAACGAATTTGTGACATTTGAAGCTGGAAACATTTTTGCTCCTTTTTCTTAAAACCTAGGTAGAAGACAAAAGTTACTATGCCATTTTTGCTTATTTTTTGATGCAACCTTGGCTGTATGTTTAATTTGATAGTGGATTAATAAACCAAAGTAAGGGCAGAGGGACTAAGCACCCTAGGCTGAACCGGATAGGCTTTGACTCATATTATTGGCATGTTGGTGTATATGCTGTGAGTATACATCATACAGATAACACAGTTGACATATACGGCTCACTTACCTAGTGTCACTTTTGTAAATATCTTCCCACCAATATTTTATAGCGCTTTCTCGTTGCTCTTGCTCAGGGGTGACTCAGTGTCTCCTTGTAAACTCTTTTCCAGTCTCTTTTCCAATGCACATATCGCCCTCCCCCATGGCTGGAATAATTTTTTCTTTACTTTTCAAAAAGCAGTTTGTTTAATGTCACAACAAAATAAAGCATGGATTAGAAACAGCATTGCAATTTCAGATTTAACGCCTCTGTGACAGCTTATTGCTATGCAAATGAGATTCAAGGAGGTCATCCCTTTAGCAGTTGCTTCAGCCCTGGTGTCTACTTGGTATGCCTTGGCCAAGCTTACCAGGCATTCATTACTCAGCCATGCTAGGTGCTTAACTCTTCGTTGGCTCCATCTGATGATGGGGTGGGGGTGGCAATGTCATTGCAGAGAATTCTTTACATCTCTTTCTGCCTCTCAGCACCCTAGATCCCTGAAGGAAGGGAATACTCACATTTGCAGGATACACTTGTTCGTGTGCCAAGGCAAGATTGGGGTGGCTCATTTGTGATGTGTTTCTTTTGCTGTATCAAGTATTTTTATCACTGCTAAGTAATGCATTTTTTAGACAGATGTTTGATTCATGTACATCTGTCTGAGGATTTCTTACAGATATTTAATAAAAAATATGGTCTATTCTGGTAAATAAAAATATAATACTTTAGGAGGAGGCTATAATGCTTGATAAGAAATGTACTCATTATCTTGCTCATGTAATTGTAACACCTCTGTACAGTATTTTCACAATAAAAATATAATACTTTAAAATTAAGTGGTCTGAAATTCAAATTTGATTTCATCTGATGTAGTAACGTGAAGGGTATCTGATTTTGGTTTAGTATAAATCACTGACCTTCACTGAATACTGATTACAGCTGATACTCCATCTGTTTGTGTATTTGTTTATGCTCTAAACTGGTCTGATAGATTCAGGTTTTTTTTTTTTGTTTTGTTTTGTTTTTAGAAATATGCTTCTTTCTCTTTGATCCCAAGTTGAATGAGCCTCTTGCAGATTGAGAAATTGGATAACCTTGAAATAGTTAACTCATGAAGTAATTACTCCCTTAGTAATATTTGGGTACAGTGTATTTTCTTTACACACCTGCAGAGACAGAGCTGTCTAGACACTGAGCTTGCACAGCTAAAATAATTGCAAAGACAAGGAAAGCATTAGCTTTACTGGGCTACAAGAAGCCTTAGAAATGGGGGAGACATCATCTGCTACATGGTAAGAATTACAATGATGACATTGATGGAGGGGGTAATTTGAGCCACATAGTGTCAATGTGGAATTCTAGAATTAGGATTGGAGGCTTCACAAGGATTAAAAGGGCATCTCTGGATTCAAGTATTAAATCAAACACAAAACTATTAACAATGCTGTGTTAAACCTAGTACCTTTCTAAAAGTGTCTTATATGAGACTTGTGGTGGTAAAGTACTGCTCAGCCATGTGATAATGACAGGGTACTTTGAATTCTGCTGAGAGAAGCATTACTCCTTCATGATTTTGATGTTAGTCATTAGAAAACTGCTCCTTGTGGAAGATTACTTAAATGGCTGCATAAGCACAACTTGCAGAATAAAAGCTTGGAAATACCTTTATGCCCACCTCCTATTGTTTCTTACTCATGCTTATCCTTGGGGCCCTATTCAGGGGCTGGCTGCTTGGTGCTAGAAAGGTAAAAGAGATAAGTAAAACATTACCTTTATGGACCTAAAATCTGGAGAATGAGATCAGACCTACTATCAAAAGGGAAAGTGAACACAGGCATGGCCGAGCACCTGTGTAATCCTCCAGTTGTAATGGAGACGGTGAGTGGTAGGATGCTGAATTCTCCAGCCTAAGGTGCATAGGCACTCCCCTTGTTTCAAAATAACTAGCAGAAAAATAAGTGAAAGAATGAGAGTGTCATTGCTGCAGCGCAAGTGCACTGCACATTAGGATGTGGAAATGGTTTCTAATTTGAATGTTGGGTGAGCTCTGAGTTGTTACTCCTCATGAATGGTGTGATATCCTTTTCCATGCTCATCTCATCTGGCCATGATGTTAGAAGGAAAGCTTATGTAGTGGGTGTCATCTAGGGAACGATGTGTAGTGTATGGCGGAAATGTTAGTTTTTAAAAAAAAAATTGTAGTGAAATCTTTTTTCTTTTAAGAACCCTGACAAGTTGATCTTTTGCGGAAACAAAGGCAATATGTGAGTTATAAATTTGAATCTATAAAGCAATATTAGAAATCTAAGAGCAGAGAACAGCTAGTTACATCCACTTAACTGTCTCTTGCCTACTGGTTTCATTCTCTATCCAAACCTAAAGATACTTAGTGCAAGACCATTTGAATTGGCAACTACCACTAATGATTAACACTAAAATTAGTTGAAGTCTGAATTGCATTTATCTCTGCCATCTTTGTTTCCATTACCGCAGAAGATTCAATTGCATATGTTCAGGCAGATGAATTATAATAGCAGTGAGTTTTTCTTTAGAGCTTTTTGAGGAAATTGACTTTGTTCAGCGTTAGATGAAAATGTTCTTTGCCATAGGCTTAATTTTAAGAAAGAAAGGTCTTGCTTTTTTGTTTTAGGATATTGTCTTTTTCAGAAATAGAAAACTGTCAGAAAATGTTAACAAAAACCACTAGGTAAACATTTTTATTTTCCTCAGTCATTGCTTTGAAATCAGCTTTGGAGTTTCACAGGATGTGGTGAGCAGACTTCTGCTCACCTTGTGGGTCAGGGTTAGCAGTGTGGAAGGTACGGAAGGGTTTCGTCATCTGCTCACTCTCAATGCTACCAGACCAGCAGAAGTGCTTGGTTTGTGAAGCATAACTTGATTAAATTTAGATACAGATCCCAAACCATGAAATTTCCTGAACTTTAAAACTACTGTAATCCTTATTAAAATATTTTACAATAGTAAGTACCAAAGATTATTGCTCCCTGCATTTAAAGGTTGATTTAGAGGCAGGAGGGTCCAACGTTCACGTACCACTGGACCTAGTACCCAGATCCTAATTTTTATTGGCTTGTTTGTTTGCCAGAAAAAGTCACCATTATATGTACGGGGACATTTGAAGCCCTGAGATTGTCCAGGGTGAATCCTGGAGACCAGCAATTCCCAAGTTTTAGTTGTTGTTTTACCAGTCTTGGTGCTTGGACTCAGGTCCTCGGCATTGTGTTCCCAAGTTTTATAGTGTCAGAATTAGGTGCTTGTTTTCCACCTCATAATTTCTGATTTTTTAGCTTTAGAGTAGGTTTGGGCTGCTGTTCTGGGCCTGCCCTCTGGGGGGAAGGGGGCACCGTGTGACTCTAGAGAGGACTGGCGCGCTGTCTGCATAGCACCTACGGTAGATTTGTTAGCCAGTTCCATATTACTACTACCTCATATTCCCTTGTAGCTTAAAGACAGCCATAGAAGCATACATAAATGAAGAGGTGAGACCAATGTTTCAACAAAACTTTATTGCAAAAATTGGCCATTGACTTTATTTGGCCTATGAACAATAATCTTTTCAACACCTGGCCCTAGAGTAAGAAAACGTGAGAGTAGAAGAACGCGTTTGAAGCACTGGGCTTAAGAACTAACCAGAGGAAAAGTGATCTGAGCAATCATAGACCCCTGAGGGGAAGAAGTGTCACCAAAGCCAGGGAATGGGAAATGATCCATGAAAGCATGAATGAAAGCACACATCCCTCTCCTCTGCTGATTAAGGATGTAGGAATGGGTGAAAGCTGAAAGAGGCCATTGGACTTGGCAGTTAGGGCATGATAGGCCATTTACTGAACAGTTTCAAAGGAGTGCTGGGAGGGAGGCCTCCCAGATGGCAGTGGCTGAGTGAAGGAGGTAGAGGCAGAAAGTTTTGAATACTCTTTCAAGAAGTTTGGCACTAGGCTGGGAAGGTGGCTCAGTGGTAGAGTGCTCTCCTTGCATACATGAGGCCTTGGGTTTGATTCCTCAGCACCACATAAGCAGAAAAAGCTGGAAGTGGTACGGTGGCTCAAATGGTAGAGCACCAGCCTTGAGCTGGTGTCCAGAGTTCAGGCCCCAAGACTGACCCCCCCCACCAAAAAATAAATTGGCAGTGAAGGAAAGAGGGGGTTGGGTGAAAGCTTAAAGAAGATGTTGGGTTAGAAAGGTCTTTATTAGGACAAGAAAAAAAAATCAAGTATATTTATAAGCAGTCAGGAAATGACCTCTAGAAAGGCGACTACAAACAAAATCTCTCCTAAGAAAATGGAGCCCCAAGACTTGGAAGCATGTACTGAGAAGGAAGCAGATGGACATAAAGGAAAGACAATCAGTTGAGTAAAGTTGTCTAAACAATCAGGATTGGATTGGAAGGGTGGATAGTACCTCAGATGGAGAACCATTGCCTTTAGGACACCAATCTATGAGTAGATAAGGATCAAAATATAGGAAAGGGGAAGGGAGAAGAAGGAAGAAAAGTGGAAGAGGAGTACAAGGGAGTACCCAAGTGATTGAGCAGGAAGTTAGTCCAGGGTGAAGTGATTGTGGAAGAAGGTAAGGATTTTAAGGAAATTGATGGTTTGGAGGCAGCAATGTGGAAGTGACTACACAGAATGTTAATAGTTCAAATAAATATCCTCTAGAGGCCCATGTGTTGTAGCATTGTTTCTCAGTTCACAGTGCTATTTAAAGATGGTCAAACCTTTAGGCTATGGAGCTTCACAGGAAGAAGTGATGTTTTAGGGGGTGTGGCCTTGAAAGATTAGAAAAACAAACAAACCTGGCCCCTCATTTTCTTCTCAATTTCCAGTCAAGATGAGATGATTGGTTTACTCAGAAAAAAGCTACTGTAGGGCTGCAAAGGTGGCTCAGTGGTAGAGCGCTTGCTTTGCATGCTTGAGGCTCTGGGTTTGATTGCTCAGCACCACATAAGCAAAAAGAAAAAAATCTGGAAGTGGCACTGTGGCTCAAGTGGTAGAGCACTAGCCTTGAGCTGAAGAGCTGAGGGACAGTGCCCAGGCCCAGAGTTCAGGCCCCACCACCGGACCAAAAAAAAAAAAAGAAAAAAAAAGAAAGAAAAAGAAAAAAGCTACTGCAATGATGTACAAAGCAAAAACCAATGGGCCAACTGAACAGAGTCTGAAATCTCCAACATTGTGAACTGAAGTACATCTTGCCTCCTTGATTTTTTTTTGTCACAATAACATAAAGCTAGGTAACATGGGAACAAAGTTTAGCAGGTTGATCTAATGACTTTATTGGATTAGAACATGCATGCTGCACTGTTAGGTATAAAAATTTCAAAACAGATGGAAGGCTTGTTCAGAACTGGAGATTGTCAGGAAATGTGGGTCAGATATCCATGAAGTGACATGACTTAAGATGCTCACAAATGGTAATTAAGAGAAGAAAACAAGGAAATAAGGAGACAGAGAAGGAAATAAAACCAAGAACATTACATTTATCTCAGGTTGAAGGATTAAAACTCTTAGTAAAGGTGTAAGTAGCTTTATAGGGAATTATAAGGGAGTGAGAGGGGTAAGCTTGGCAATTATTCAATATATTGGAATTTCTTAATGATTTCAGAGACAGGACAACTCCAAGGGAGGTGAAAGCCCAGGGTGTGGCTCTGGAATTGAGGTGATTGTGTGAGGTGGGTTAGTAGGGTAGACCTTGAGTCACGTTAGTGATCTTGGGAAAAAGGATAGGTCCTATCACATTTCTGCTTGCGTTAACCTGTGGCATCTGGCTGAGACTTGAACTCCATTTTCTCTTTTGATTGTGGTAGTGCCCCGAAGTTCTTGTTTGCTTTTGTTCTTGCTTGGTGTGATGTTTGTTTTCTGTAATGGTTTAAGTAGTTCATCATACATTTACACTCTCTTCTTTACTCACTCTTCATCACTCAGCATGAAAGTAAGTTCCAGGCACATGTTGTTGGTAACTTTGGTTTCTGTGGCTATCATTTCCAAACCAGAAGGTAGTCATTTTCTAATTTCCTCTAGAAAAGAGAGAGCAAATCTCACTCCCTGCAAAGCCTTACCAGTTTTTTAAGCACTGCTGAACATTCACAGGCAGACTCAACTCTATTATGGATGAAGTCTTTGAAAAAAGGCTTCCTTTTATAAAATGCTTACACTTGCCCATTACATTCTAGTTTCTGATTTCATGTCACCTGATTTCATGACCTAGATTACTTTCCTTTGCAAAAATGGCAAGGCTGGAGCCTGGTATAGCTGTGGCACACCTGTCATCCTAGCACTCCGGGATAATGTATAAATATTTAAATAAGAATGAAATTTAAATCAAAATCAAAAGATTTTAAATACATTGTCCAATGCTCCTATCTCTCATTTTAAAAAATCAAATCAAATTGAAGAAAGCTTATATGTAAGGCCCTATTTATGAAAGTATGAGGAAGAAGCATTGTAGGAGTGCTTCAAGATGTGGGATTTTGCAAAGGTGTGCGTATTTAATTCAAAGCACAGTCAACAAAACCAAAAACTGACAAATGGGATTAGAGAAAACTAACAATCTTCTTTATAGCAAAGAAAATGATCTAAGACACAGCATACAACATGAAAGTTAGTTCTGGAAACTAGAATTTATACAGAATTCAATAGAAAACCCTTTCAAGTAACTGAGTTTTCCAAAGATTCAAACAGCCATTTCTTCAAAAATGGCATATGTTAAAAAGGCTTAACATCACTAACCAGCAGGAAAATGCCAGTTAAAACCACAATGAGGAGCCATGTCAAACCAGTTTAAATGTTGTGATAAAAAAGGCAGAAGTAACCAATGCTGAGGACAATGTGAAGAAAGAAAAACCCTCACATTGTAGTTGGAATTTGTTAATAAAGCCATTGTGGATAACACTATGGAGAGTCATCAAAAAGTGAACAGCTAAATACCCTGAGATCTGGGAGGATGTGTAGAGGAATCAAAGGGACATCTGCAGCAGTGTTCACCATGGTGAAGATAACAGCATCCAGCTAAATGTCCATCAACTGAGAAATGGAAGGATGTGATATGAATCCTGCTCAACCATTAAAAACAGATGAAATCCTATCCTTTGAAAAATGTTTGTGGAAATGGAGATGAGAATGTGAAAATAAAATCCATGAATAGGAAGACAAATATCGCATGACCCCACACATATGTAGAATCCAAAATAGTTGATGTGATAGAATTTGGTAGCAAAGTGGTGGTTAAAAGACTACAGAGAGTAGAAGGGAAAGAGGTCAGAGGTAACAATAAGCTATAAACAAATAGCTAGAAGAGAGAATTTGAAAGTACCAACCATAAAGAAATGATAAAAATGACCAGTGATGAATATGTGGATTACACTGATTTGATCATTATGGAATATAGATGTAATAAATTGAAATATCACCAGTAAATATCTAAAACTATTTTTCAAACAAAATTTAAAATAGTAAGACCTCCAAAAAGTTTCTTTATAGAAGATCCATCTTTTCGAAGTAAGCATTTCTCTACTGTCTCACTCCTTCCCCTTTATCCTGTCTCTTATTATAACCATTTTCTTTCCTTCAGAAAAGAGAATTAGGTCTTAAATTTGTTTCTGTCATTGAGGTTCTCTCTCTCTCTAATACATCTTCTTGTACCAGTTGGAAGTTAGAGAGGATGGATTGAAAGAGTTTATCTTTTTAGAATTTGAATCAGCACATCATATTTTAGCTATCACACATAATACAAATATAACAGATCATTACTCCCTGCCTATTCATTGTGTGTGTGTGTGTGTGTGTGTGTGTGTGTGTGTGTGTGCGTGTGTGTGTGTGCATGCTGGCAGCAGGCAAGCCTCACACTGTCATTCCTCTTTTTTGTTCATGGCTGAGGCTCTATCACTTGAGTCCCATCAGCAGCCTTACTTGACTTTTTTTTTTTTTGCCTTGGCTAGATTTGAACTACGATCCTCCAAGATATTCCTCCTGAGTAGCTGGGATTACAAATATAAGCCACTGGTTGCTTATTCTTTTACCAGTGTAGAATTTTTAGAAGGAAATGTACATATATAAGGTAATAAGTGTTGGGGAGACTATTGTAGAGTGTCAGTTGTTATAAATATCTTAACTATTTTGCTAGAATGCCTGAGAGTTTTCCCCCTTAGCTACTTTGGTGCAGAAAAGTTTAAGCCAAGCTGGACAGCCACCAGATTCTGAGAACTAAAATATTAATAATAAAATATTAACAAGTTTTGAATCCCTACCCTATTCTTAAAATGTACATTGTTATGAAAAGTAATAACAATTAGAATAAAGAATAACAACAGATAGGTTGAACAGTTATAATTAAAGCATAGGGTCTCCTGTACGTTTTAGTAACCCATAGAGGTGGGTGGTTTAAATGGACTGCTTTAGAGAAGACAGTGACTGAGGGACAAAACAAGTCCCTGTAGGCTAAACATCATGGCTTATGTTTGTGATCCTAGCACTCTGGAGGCATTAGGAGTTTAAGGCCAGGACATACTAAGATCCTATCTTAAAACAAAGGGAAGCCAGGAACAAGTGGTTCATACCTGTAATCCTAGCTACTCAGGAGGCTGAGATCTAAGGATTGCAGTTCAAAGCCAGGCCAGGCAGGAAAGTCCCTGAAACTGTTATCTTCAGTTACCCACCAGGAAACTGTAAGTGGTAGACTACAAGCGCTAAACAAAGGGGCTCAGGGACAGTGTCCAGGCCCTGAGTTCAATCTCTATGATTGATATAAAAAAAAACAACAACAAAATAAAGTGAAGCAAAACATTTTAATGACCGAACAACATTAATGATCTGAAAAAGACATTAGATTCAAAAAACTTTAGGGCTATAAGGAACTGTAAAGCAAATCTGATTTTGTTTTTCATCCATCAGAAAATGAGGTTCAAAGAGTACCAGTGAACCACCCCCAATATCAGGTAACTAGTACAAGAATCCAACAGTCAGAAATTTGAATTCTACACTCTGCTACACAACTTGATTTAAGGAATTCAGTATTTTCAGCATTTCAGGCTGGATTTTAAGATTGTGACTAGCATTACTGAAGTAACTTACAGTGTTTGCAGTTGGTCTTTAACACATGGAAGCACTTTGATTGCATTACTGTAAGGCAAGCACAATTTTCTCAAGCAGTCATTGATATGAAAATGATCATCAAGGGGGAAGTGGTGGCAAGCCTGGGCTGCAAGTTCAGACCCATCACCTGTGACTCAGGAAAGGGAAGAGACACGTGCCATCCAACTGTGTCTCTCATTCATAAATCCTTGTTTATCAGAACTGGAGGCTTCAGTAAGCAAACTGAATGCTTTCAATCCAGGCATGTCAGTAATTGCCATCGACCAAGCATTCTGTCACACCTGCCAGCTTTTCTTTCTTTCTTTCTTTTCTTTTTTTCTTGACTTCATTGCATATTGATTGACTTCTTGGGTTTTACAGGTTCATAAATCACGTTCTTTTAAGAGGCATCTTGACTTTTGTGTAAGATAAGACTGAGAATCCTGGGAGAGATTGATACTCCAGTCCCTGAAACAAAAAACTTCATCTTGCCACCTTCACTTTCATATGCCAGCATGAAGCATCAAAAGACAGTATCATTACGATGGAACAGATTTTCAGAGGGAGAATACCTTATAAGAGCTTCCAGTGCCAGTAGCCAGCCTTTCTGGATTGGATGGAAACTGTTGCCTAGCACAAATGCAAGCCATTGGAGAGCATTTACAACCAGAAGATTGTAAGAAAATTGGAGAAGATTGTATAATCGCATAATCCAATATCCATTTTCCCAATAATTAGGTATTATGACTTAGTTGCAATGCTACCATTTTAGTGCAAAATAGGATAGCTTTTCATCTGCTTTTGAGGATTCCCTTCTATACTGCCTTCAGTAATGAATATGTAAGGAGGTACCTATGATTGCTTTTGCTCTGTGTAAATCTTAGGAATTGAATTTTCCTTTTTGTTTTGCTTTTGTTTTTGCCCTATAACTAGGATTCAAACTCTGTAGCTGACACTTTACTCATCGGCTGGTATGCACTATAAATTGAACCATGCTTCCAACCCAAGAAATGGAGTTTCTTTAAATTTTTTAAATTTTATTGTTTTTATAAAGGTGATTAAGTCAAGTAACGAGTACATTTCATTTGGACAATGTCACCCCTTCCCTCACTCTCTCCCTCTTTTCCCCTTACATCCCTCCACACAAATTGTATAATTCATTTTCAACATAGTGTCTACTGAGAATTATTGTTGCATTTGTTACAGTTTATGTTATTGCCGCATTTCTTGTTTATGAATAATAAGAAATGAATGGCTATATATAGAAACTCAAATGGCAAATAAATTCAATAAGAATTTTTTTCTATTTTAAGTACTTGAGTGTTTTTGATTATAGTGTAAGCCAATTCTATGACATTTTAAATACTTCCTATTTATAGGTAACAACTGACATATGAATAAGGGGTAATCTTGTATTTATGTATCCAAACATTTTTTGATTACAATACAAATCAGTTCCTATATGGAAACTTCTAAACAAATGTACAATATTAACACTTGATGTGCTTCTAAATAATAAGTCAGTCAACCTTGTAGGTTGGTAGTACAATAGTAGAAACAACACCTCATACCCCAGGCAGTCCTCCGTGAGAATTTAACTTGGAGTTACTTGGTTATTCCTTTCAGAATTGTATTCTGGCAGCTAGTTGACTGCAGCAGAAGGGCAAAAGAAAGCAAATGGCATTAAGGATGTCTGTAATTAATAGAACTGACTTGGGAAGCACTGGGAAATGGTCATATGTGGAAGGTGATATTTCTGAAAGGATTGTGCTTTGAATGAGAAACACAGTTGAGTTAAAGAGGGCTTTTATAAAGTGACTTCTACCTTAGTGGTTTGGAGCCCAAACTTGCATTTACCTGTGGGAATGTTTGAGGAATAGCTGTCACTCTAAATGGATTTTGCAAACACAATTTAAGGGCATAAGTGTGTGTTTTGCACCCATTGAGTGAAATGACATCTGTGCTCACAATGTTGCTACAGAAAGTCAAATCAATGGTGTGATGTGATAAAGATCACCATGCATGTAGTGTTGTGTTGAAACAGTGTAAGTAAATACACCACTCCAGCAAAATTTTCTTTAAGCTAGAATTTAAAAAGAAATTTCATGCCTTTCATTAATAATAAACATCACTACTAATTGAAAGCAGAAAACACCCTGTACTGTGCTTATGTGTTGTATAAAATGTGTCCCGGGGAAGCATCGGGGGCATGGCTCCAGAGCGAGGGTACCTGCTTAGGAAGTTTGTACTTGCTAAGGCCCTGAATTCAAACCACAGTGCCACCCAAATAAGAAAGAAAAGAAAAGAAAAGGGAAGAAAAATGAAAAGGTATGAATGTAGAATGTCGAAGGTGCATTAATTAGATGGGTACCATTGGGAGTGAGAGAAAACAGAGTCGCTAGTGGGAAGTGGAGGGTTGAGTATGATCGAAGAACATTATATGCATGCCTGAAAAATAGAATAATGAAATTCCTTAAAAGCTATTAAAAGAGTAAGATAAAGGAGTAGAGTATGAATCTGGTCAATGTACAGTATATACAGATTGGAAATATATAAAAGACCACTTTTGTATCTGGATCAATGTCACCCATTTTATCATTTTCCCTTATCTCTCTCCCAACCTCCCCTCAAGATCAAGATGTGTTGTATTGAAAGTTAATATGTTGCATTAAAATCCCTTTGTACAACTTCTTAAAGATAATTTTAAAAAAGAAAGAATGTTTTTGTATAATTGCTGTTTGAAATACCCTGGGGTCAGATTGTAAAATCAAAACAATTTGCATATTGTAAGATAAGCTTTTTTTCTCCTCAAAATTATCAGTCCCTGCCAGGCACTGGCGGCTTCTACTTATAATCATAGCCACTTGGGAAGTTGAGATCTCAGGATCACTTATAATCATAGCCACTTGGGAAGTTGAGATCTCAAGATCATGTGAAGCCAGCCCAAACGGACAAATCTGAGCTACTCTTATCTCCAGTTAACCAGCAAAGAGCCAGTAGTGCATCCAATTCTGTGGCTTAAGTGATAGTGTTGCAATCTTGAATAAAAACACTAAGCAAGAACTAAACAAGAACTAAGCAAGAAGCCCTGAGTTCAAGCCCCAGTGCTGACACACACATAAAAAAAATAAATGAAAAAAGGAATAGTTATCTTGGGGAAAACTCTGTCAGAGAACCGTCTTTTTCTTAATCTTGATGGTTATTTACTCAGTTGTAAGCACTATAATGGACACTCCCCTTCCCTTCCCCCTTCCCCCTCTCTTTCCTTCCCCTCCCTTCCCCTCCTCTCCCTTCCCTTTTCCTCCCCCTCCCCTTTCCTCTTCTCCCCACCTTCTCCCCTCCCCTTCCCCTCTCTCTCCTCCTTCCCTCCCCTCCCCTTCCTTTCCCTCCCCCTTCTCTTTCCCTCCTCTCCCCTCCCCTTCTCTCCCCTCCCCTTCTCTCCCCTTCCTTTCCCTCCCCCTTCTCTTTCCCTCCTCTCCCCTCCCCTTCTCTCCCCTCCTCTCCTCTCCCTTCCTCTCCTCTTCCCTCCCCTTCCCTTCTCTTCCCTCTTCTCTCTCCTCCAGTCCTCTCCCTTTTCCCTCCCCTCTCTTTGCCTCTCCTCCCCTCCCCTTCCCCTGTCCTTCCACCTTCCCTTCTCCTTCCTGTTCCCCTCCCCCTTCCCATTCCCCTTGCCCTTCCCAGTTCCCCTTTTCCTTTTTCGCCTTTCCTCCTTGGCTAAGAGACCTTTCACCCTTAGTGATAACTTTTTCATCTGCTAGAGAGCAAATTGCTTCTTAACACATGGCTCCCAAACCTGGCTGAGCACCAGTATCAGAGGATTCTAAAAGACACCATTCTACTGTCTTAGGCCACCACTTCTTGGCAAAGAACAAGTCAGTAATTGCAGGTAAACCTTCCTCTAATAACAAGGCTTATTTCTCTCTGAACCCCCACTAGGCAAAAGAGCTTGGCAGAGGAGACTGTCTCTTTCTGCATCAGCCCATCTCCTCCTCCCCTGCCATGCAGCAATTTGGAAAGCAGGAGGAATTCCTTTTTGCTTTAGCCTGAGTAATTTCTGTTATCTCTGAAATGATTGTCATGCCTTTGCTTAGCTGCTTGAATGAAGCAAGCAGTGTTTTCCAAGCGCAAGCACCATCTTTTCCATTATTCAGGGAGCAGGGTCACAAGATCCACTGTCTTCCCTCTGGGTAATGGTGGGAAGCCTTGAGCCGGACTTATGCAGGTTTGGCCAAGTTTCTTACAGAAATAATGAGACTAGTTCTCCCCTTCTGTTTGCTATTGAGTGGAACTCTGAGGTCCAGTCAAGCAGCAGAAGCCAAATGAGCTCGACATGTTCTTTCTCCCTTCCTCACCTCTACAACAGCCTCTGCATCCCGACTCTCAACGGTGTGTCTGAAATTCAGTTCCTTGTCCTTCCCTTGGTAGATATGAACATGTCACGACCAGGAGTAACTTGTTCTAAGCAGCACAGACCTTTGTCCAAATGTAGTTTGCTCATTTCCTTGGTTTCTGCTCTGAGTTTTGTTCAGGCCGGGTGCTCTCATTTCGCGGGCACCTCGGACATATTTATTGGCTCTTCAGAAAGGAAACCAACTGGAAAGCTTCAGGATCATTATTCAGTGCTCGGGATTTATAGGGAGCATTTCTTCACAGCAACTCAGATTACTTCTAGTGTGAAGTAAAACAGTCTCAGACAAAACTGTAATTGAGAGTTAGCTGTATTTTATCTCCCCAGTACTTTTTGAGAGGTGAGTTTTAAGAAAGTCAGCCTTTGTGAGTATTTTATGTAGGACACAGATGTCCACCGTACATTGTCCAGGATGAAAAAAGATTTTATGGAGTTATAGAAGCTACAAGTTGGCAGGAGCTTCATTTTGAGTCCTCAGGCCAGGGGCCTGAAGTGGGGAGCCCAATGAGCCCTCTTGGAGGGAGGTTATTGTAGTATAGGGGCTTCTTCCATTCATTCTTCCCTGGGCTTTGTGCCCATTGCATAGTGGCTTGTATATGTACTGCTCCAGCTCTTTTTCATTGGTTGAGTGGAACCCAGGGCATCATGGGGAGAAGTGCCATGATAGGCCACATGTTATCTGTCATGTGTTATGAATGCTAGTTTTTTTTAAATCCCTATCTACCAAATGGAGAGGCCTAACTCCTTCAATCTCCAGTCTTTTACTATAGATGAACAGAAGTGAAGATACCATCTAGGAAATTCCTGGACTGCTCTGAGATCTCATTCATTTGTATTTGATTAGATTCTTGAACTAATTCACATCAGTATTAGACATTTTCTCAACTTTATAGGAATGGCATTCTTTCCTTTTGTTGACACTACCCCCTGTTCTGCAGAGAGAGAACCCTGAATTTGAAGTAGATAAAAAGCAAAATATCTGTTTGCAGGAGAAACCTACATCCTGGTGTGCTTGGGGCCTTGGGTGATTTCCTGTCCTTTCCACCATGTATGTTTCTTTCTGGAAGGTGGAAACTGAAGTCAAAACAGCTCTCTCAGTTTGAGTTCTCTCTCTCTCTCTCTTTCTCATTAAAACTTTACTATGGCCTCTTCCTCTAGAAGGGTTGAATTCCTTAGATCCATATAAAGGAGGATTTAAGAGATCTTGATATCTTGAAGAATCTCATGGGATGATCCAAGATCTTGAATTAATCGTGGTAATTTTATTCATAAGATGCTCAAGATAAAATGTTATCCTAATGCTTTTAAATGAAAGCTTTTAAATGAAAACAAAGCCTTAATTTTCAAACAAGTTAACATCTTGCAGTTAGAAACATTGACCCTGCCTATTGAACGCTTGAGAAACATTGTGCTAGATTAAAACTTGTAAATCCTTAGGCAAGTGGATAAATTTCAGGCTAATGTTGGATGCTGTGCTAGAGGATAGAAAATAACTGCAGATTTTAGGGCTGGAGAAAGGGTTTTATGATACATTTCCATTTTGAAACTATAGGAGTTTTTTGAATTCTGAGAAGTCACGGGAAGTCAGGGTAGTTGTAAGGAAGTTTGGTCTTTGTAGACTTTATTGGAAGCATCCTTACATTACTATTTTTCAATACTATCTTCTAAACAGTTCTGCTTGGCAGGAATCAGGGTCTGTTTTGCTGGTGTAGAAGGGATAGCTGACTTAAATCTAGCTGATGTCTCTATTAACACTATCAGAGATCTTTGTCTCTTGGTCCTTTCAACCAAGATGGAGGCCAATACTATATCTATATCTCTTCATACATTCCTAAGTGGGTTGTAGTAATGATCTTGATTTGTTCAATTTATTGCATATTTTGTAGTTTCAAGATTTTTTAAAACTGAAATACCTTGCATAATTTTTGACTTTAGGCTTTAGAAATATTCTGACCTACCAATACTTCCTGGCAAATCAGGAGTGGCATAATGACTTTGGGATCAAGGAAATTCATGGAGGCATGGGTAAAGGTGAAAAGGTGTTTCATTTGGCTGGTAGTGACTACCTCATCCTGGGAGGACCAAGAACAGCTCTGACCTCCGGTGGGGCAGCGTTTATATAGGTTGGAACCACATGCAGATGACAGTTTACAGATGTTCAAACATCATTGGGTTGAGGATATTTTTCAGCTGTGGTCAGAACCAGGCAGGCAGTATTCTGTAGGCCAGAGATTCAGGATTAGAAGTTGTGGGGAGGTGTCAAGGCATGAAAAAAAGCTGGGTTACTACAGTGGTAGTGCCTGCCTGTAATCTCAGCACTTGGGCAGAACATTAAAGAGGAGAGAATCAAGAATATGAAGCTAGCGTGGACTATATAGCCAGATCATGACTCAGAATAATAACAAACCCAGCCAAACAGCTAGGCATGGCAGCTTATGCTTATACCCTCAGCTTCTTGTGAGGTGGTGACTGAGGAGAAACAATTCAAGGCCAAAAGGTTAGTGAGACCTCCTTTCAATCAATAAGCTCAGCCTGACAGTATGTGTCTGTAATCCCAGCTGTGTAGGAAGTGTAGGTAGGAAGATAATGGAGGAGGCCAGAATGGGACCTAGCACAGAAGGACTGAAGCTGTGGCTCCTGCGGTAGAGCAATAGCAAGGCTTTGAGTTTAAACCCCAGTACTATCAAACAAAGAGTAAAGCAAAACAAAGTAAAGCAATACACCAACCAACATTTAAAAATCTGCATCTCCTGGGAGGACACAGTATACATTTTGTTCTATTATTTAACCACCATTCCTTGTCACAGTCTTTGCCATATAGTATGGACCCCCAAAACAAAAAAACATGTATTGTATATCCAAATGAGCAATGGAATGAACTAATACTGAAATATGTATATTTCCCCAGTTTTTGTCAATGAGAATGCGCTATCATAAGCACTTTCAATATCAAGGAAGAAGTTTATGGAATAGTTCAGAACATGTTGGCTGCCCTGAGTATGACTCTGTTGTTTCCCAGATGTTAGAATCTTAATTCTTTTATGCTTCAGTGACCTTCTCTGTACAGATGTGATAACATTAACTGTGTAGAAATTCATGACTGTGACAAATGGTCAGCAGGTAAGAGGGACACATGTGAACAAAATGAAAGAGATCCTCAGTAGTCTTTATTTCAGACCTTTTTAAAATTCAAAATAGTTTTTCTATTAGGAGTGAGTGAAACCAGAGAACGTATTTATTACCTAAATAGTATAGGCAAACACCTATCCCATTCTCAAAGAAAATTCAGAACAGCTAATGTGTTAGATTCTGATGTGAACATGCTAAACTTTTATGAAGAAAAATGTTAAAAAGTACAAAAATTGCTGAGTGCTGGTGGCTCATGCCTATAATCCTAGGTACTCAGGAGGCTGAGATATGAGTATTGTGGTTTGAAACCAGCCCTGGCAGGAAACTCTATGAGACTCTGATTTTCAATAAACTACACAAAAAAATCTGGAAGTGGCTCAAGTGGTAGAGCACTAACCTTGAGCAAAGAAAGCTCAGGGACAGTGCCCCGTCCCAGAGTTCAAGCCCCAGGGTTGGCAAAAAAAAAAAAAAAGTACAAAAATCTCCAACTGCTGGGGGCTCTTGCATGAAATCCTGTCTACTCAGGTGTTTGAGATCTGGAAGATTGTAATTCAAAGCTAGTCTGGGAAAGAAAAGTCTGTAAGATGCCATTTCCAGTGGAATTAGAGGCATGGCTCAAGAGATAGAGCACCTGCTATGAGCACAAGAGCTAGCCAAGCAAGACTGTTAGGATTGAGTCCAAGCTCAGGAACTGGCTTCCCCTGCAAAAAAAAGTACAAAAGCCTAACTTTCTTACTAAGGTATTGTTTGGCTGTCCTTTATGGTACAGGTCTTCAAATTCCCAGAGGAGATGGGCCTCTAAGGAGAGGACCCAGTTGTCCTCTCTCTACACTGTTAAGTATGTATGAGTTCCCTCAGCAACAGAGAATGCTTTCAGTGTTTGGAAATTATAGTCCAGGATTATCTAAGTGATCAAACACATTTCTAGAGTTTGTAAAGCATTATGGATCATAAGCTTTTAAAAAAGTCTTCCAAACATGTTTCTTATCAGTTTGAACAAAATAAATGAATTAAAAGGAAGTGGGGAATTAGAAAAAAACAAAATAAGAAAGAAAAGCAGGACGTCCTTTTGCAGAAAGGAATCAAGGCCTTTCTAAATGCAAGGAGCTGTGATTCTGTGAGTTTATTAGAAATTTAAAGGCTTGTATTATCATTAATATTTACTATGGATTTACTGCAGGTCATTTGATGTCTTGTTTTAAGCATTTTAAATCAGTTATGTTGAGTTCATTACAATACTTTTTCAGGTAGAGGTTGTTAGGCCTGTTTTCATAGTTGAGAAATGGAAGTATAGCAACCTCACTTGATTTGTCTGAGATCATCTAGCAATTAGTTGTGTAGCTAGGATAAGAACCCTGATCTGTCATGATCCCAGAGTTGTCTGTGGAATGTGGATCATAGCAGGGCTTGGGGGCTTCGGTTCCCTGTAACACTATGCAGAGGGTCCTGGATTGGTGAGCAAACATTGCTCTCCCCCCTTGCTACTTCTGTGTTCTAGAATTCCATGACCTGTTCTTTATCATCCTAGCATGGAATTAGAAAAATTCCAAATAAAAGTTTCTTATCTCAACTGAGCCTATCACTTTTTCTGAGAATGACAAAACGAAAAAATAAATGCTTATGTGTTAAGACTTGTGGGAGGGTAACTCTGAAATGCACTAAAAGTTCTGATTGTTTTCATTTGTGCCTAATATTGTCCGTCTCCCTTGTAAAAAGCAGGGATGTGAGTTTGAATGGCTCCTTGCAATTTCAGTTCAGGTCTGGTTATAAAGTTTACATTTAGAGCTTTAGAGTAGTACAAGGTTTCAGGCTAAATTTGAAAGTGGCTGAGGGAGATGACTTTAACATTTCCCTGGGGCAGTGGACTGGAAAATTGCTGGCGAATGAACTGTAGGGAACAATCTTCAATTGGCCTCTTGGGTTGGACATAATTACCTAATGGATTTTCCATCTCTCAAAAATTTTAAGAAGGGGAAAATACTTAAAATAAAAATGTAAAAATAAGTGAAACCTGCCACCTCTTCCATTCCTCTTTGGGACTATAAACTTCTGTCCCCCTGTGAAGCCTTTGAAGCCCGGGTGTGGATGGTGTAAAATTCAAGCAAAGGGGAGATGTGCAAAGAAGTCCGCATGGCGTGTGACTGGGAAAGTCACAAATTGCATACTTCTTAATTTTCCTTTAGATATCTTTAATGAATGCTGACATTAAACTCCTTTCAGGATTGTTTTGAGGCTGTTCGAACTATATTTTAATGAACAATACGCTCTAATTATGATTGAGAATTTTATTTTTCTTTGTGCTCTGAAGGTATTTTTTGAATGCATACCACAGATTTCTGCTCAAAGGGGCCCACCATGTAATCAAAGTCTACCCAGAACACCACACCTGGGAGGCCCTCACTTGCTTTGATTTTTCTTTCTTTGGTCCAGGATATGAAGCTTAGTTCTCCCTCCAGTACCCTGGTATCCCAATATACTTTCAGTGTGGTTTATTATAATTCAGATTGCCCCAGGGATATAAAGGCATCTGCTTGTTCTCTTACTTAGTATGTATTTCTGTGTTTGTACACGTATGTTGCTGTTGGAGCTTGAACTCAGGGTCACATGTTCTTGCTTGGCTTTTCACTCAAAGGTGACACTCTACCACTTGAGCCACACCTCCACTTCCAGCTTTTTGATGCTTAATTGAAGATAAGGGTCTCTCTTAGATCTGACTTCTCAGGTTTGCTTTAAACTGTGATCTTCAGACATCAGCCTCCTGACTAGCAAAGCTTACAAGCATGAGCGACTGGCACCCGGCTCACTTATTGTCCTTTTATTGCTGGCTCCAGGAATAAGTGGTCCAGTGGACAGCTTCAGGCTGAATGGTGCTATGTCCAATTCTTGGAAAAGTAAATCACAGTGTTTGCTGTGTGCCTTTGTGTCAGCTGAGATGGCTCCATGACTGCACCAAATACTGACACAGTACTTTCTTGAAAGCTAGTAAGTCATTTGTAGGAGAAACAAAAAATCCCAGCTATCCCATGGCAAAAGCTTTCAAGAACCAATATGCCATGCAATTCGGACAAGGGAGAGTTTATCTTGGCTTAAGAGATCATGAAGAGGTTCTCTGAGTTAGCTGAGGTCTGCTTGGGCCAGTGAGGGACATTATGCCCCAGCAGAGCAGCTGGAGCCATGGCCTAGACTGAGGAACAGAGATGCCTTGCAACTTTAGTTTTGTGGGGATGGGTTTGGAGAGAACATTTGAGCTAGATGTTGAAGAATCTTGGCTGTTAGGAAAGGAAGTTGAACTTACATGGAGGTGAATAGTGGATTGGAGGGATGTAAGACGGAGAGACATGTGGAGGATCAGCCGTTGAGTTAGGGTGATGGTAATTCTGGATGAGCAAGGGCATGCATGATGGGCATGGGGACCAGGATCTGATGACTGGGGAAGGAGAACCAAACTTTTATCACTGATTTAATGGTTGCTGGGGAGGGGAGGGGGAGGATTTAACAGATAAGGAGAAACTTGGTGTCATTAAAAGAAATACTGAGAGAGGAGGAATGTGTTGTGTTCCTATGAGTGTACATGCATATGTTTGGTTGGAAGTTGTTGAACATAGAACATAGAGCTACCCTATGATCCAATGCTCCCATTCGTGGACATTTATCCAAAAGTTTGCAAGTGAGGCTGCAGTAAAGACAGTACACACTCATGTTCATTGTTTCTCTATTCACCATCACCAAGTTATGAAAATAGCCAAATACCCTTGAGTGGATAATGGATCAAGAAAATGTGAGATCATGTCATTTGTAGAGACATGATGGCCCTAGAAAAAGTTATTAATGTTAAGTAAAGTAATTCAGGCTCAGAAAGCCAAAGAATACATCCTGTCTCTTATTTGCAGAAATTAGATCTACTTTATAAATATACACACATACAAACATCATATGTTTGTTTACACAAATGTATTAACTAAAGTATGGACTCAGAGGAAGGATTCCCATGGTGTAATTCCTTTGAACAACTAACTTACAGCTTAAAAAAAAATGAATGCCAGAAACTGGAACTTAAGGTATCATGGGAGGACTGAGGACAAAGGGAAAAGGGTAGACAAATGGAGAGAGAGGGGGTAAGAGAGTACATTCATAGTGGTCAATGTATATATGTGAAAACAGAAGTAGGAAATTTGAGAGGATGGAAGAGTTTGGGAGAGATGTGGAATTATGAAAGGGATGACATTGATCAAAATGCATTCTCATAAATTGACATGTTGAAATGAAACCCCTTTGTACAAATATTTAAATAATAGTAATAATATTAATAACAAGTTGGTATTCTTTCCAATCCCAATCTGATTCTTTCTTAGCACTGTGACAGTTCCATCTCTCACATCTTGCCGCTCCATCCATCTTTTTAATGCTTAAAATTGTCATTCTAAATACAACTTTTTTTCAGTTTTTCTGTTACTTCCCTTCCAGATTATTTATTTATTTATTTATTTTTGAGAAGTTGTACGGAGGGGTTACAGTTACATGAGTAAAGCAATGAGTACATTACTTGTCAATCATTGTTACCCCTTCCCTTCCTTGTTGTTGTTCCACTATCCCTTCCCTCTCCCACCTCCCACACTCCTATCCCCCTTGCCCCCCTCGCCACCCGAAGTTGTAAAGTTCATTTCCAATATATTGTCTAGTGTGTATCTTTGTTGCAATGGGTCATCCTGTGTCCTTGTTTCAGCATTTCCTTATTCCTCTTCCTTTCCCCAGATTAGACATACATATGTACAAGATGCAGGGTATCAACATCGCAAACGGGATATGCTGTAGGGGAAAAAACTTACAAAGGAAACAACAACAACAAATAATAATAATAAAACCACATGGTACATTTAAAACAGTAACAATAAAGACAGACCTCTTGTGTCCATATCTTGGAGTTCAGTTCATTTAGCATCTACTTATATGGTCATTTATACATGGTTTTTGAGTTTTTCAGCTCATCTGGTCAGATTATCCTATATGGATTCTAATTATTGCAAATAAGGGAAACCATGGGACCTAAATTTCTTTGGGACTGGGTAACTTCACGTAATATGATTTTTTCCAAGTCTTTCCATTTCCTAACAAATTGGGTGGTGGTAGTCTTTCTGATGGAAGCATAGAATTCCATTGTGTATAGATGCCACATTTTCTTGATCCATTCATCTACTGTGGGGTATCTGGGTTGCTAAATACAACTATTTCAAGCAAAAGGGAGAGAGGAAAGGTTTGAGTAGGTCTCAGAAAGTAGGTAATGGGAAAAACAGGAAATCATTTGAAATTCTTCTTACTTTATGAGTTAACCTCTTGACATTTAAAGCGGAAAACCCAGAGTTCAAATAAATAATAGGAGCGTATGTTAATTAGTTGAAGAGGCAGAAGACTGCACCTTGACACTTAAGATTTCAGTGATTTCTGGGCAGAACCTACACTGGCCACTTTTCTAATTATGGATAATTGCAGAATGAGTCATAAGGAGGAAATGGGTTGAAGTTTCCAAAGGACCCAGCATTAGACATTTATTGGGTATTCTTAGAAATCAGGGAAGTCTACCCTCAGGATCTTATTATCTTGCTTATATTGTGCATATACAGCAAGGCAAGCTCCTCCTTAAAGGTGGCATAGATGTATTTAATGCTCAGAACTTAGCACTTCAGAAAGAAACGGAAACCCCTTCCATTTCTAATGACTAGGAAATAACTGCATGGTTTCAAATGTCGAGTTGAAAGGAATTGGACGAGAACCAGAGCTGCCATTGGGGTTCGGGGGTGCTTAGATTGAATGTTCCTAAAGCACTGGAGGAGCATGAATGTCCCCCTTGCTTTGCAAGGACCCCATTTCCAGTCTGCATTCATGTCTTTCCTTTGGTGTTTTCCATGTAAGGGGAAGAGAGCAGAAGATGTAGTTAGGGTATCTTTAAGATACAACTAGAGTTTGACCTCAAGTCTTTCAAAGATGAGACAGTTTTACTTACTGGAGAGAAGCCTTATTACACTTTGAGCAGCTGCTGTTTTTGAGGTAGGAAAGGGAAGCTGAAAAGCTTTGTACAGCTGTCATGCAGGATTCTAAGCACCCATTTCATAAAACCTGTCAGAGCTACCAAGTTTCTCGGGCAGACGCAGCCTTTGGCTGTACCTCTTTCCCTCTATTCCTCCTCTTTCATCTTTTAAAAAAAAATTCTATTAGAAATGTTCCAGATTTAGCAGCTAAGGAGTGTGTGTGTGTCGGGGGGGGGGGTGGCATTCATTGGTGTGCTTGACCTTAACTTCTGTTTTCCTTTCAGCAGTCTCCTTCAAAAAAATAATCTTACTTAAGGCTCTAGAAAGTTTGCCTTCTAGGG
The DNA here is from genome assembly GCF_000151885.1 of Dipodomys ordii. NCBI lineage: Eukaryota > Metazoa > Chordata > Mammalia > Rodentia > Heteromyidae > Dipodomys > Dipodomys ordii. The sequence goes on along the minus strand of NW_012267330.1, from coordinate 4,587,949 downwards.
AAAAAGAAGAAGAAAATTCCTTATTAGCTTTCTTATTTAGCTATTAAAATGATAAAGTATGAAATTGGAGGAGATGGTATATTATCTTCTTTAGTTGACTTTCCTTGACAATTATTTTGGTAATTTTATTTTAAGTAGTGGCACAAAGGGGTTTTATTTCCACAAATCAAATTGTGAGTACAGTGAATTTTGATCAATATCACCCCTTCCATGTTTTCTAGTGCCATCCATACTCAGGTTACATAGTTCACTTTTTCCATAATGTACCTTGAGTATAGTGACCGTGTTTGCTCACCTTTTCTCCGTCCCTTCAGCTGCCACACCTTCTACCCTCAACAAATCATGTTATTCAAATTCTGGTATTCATTTTGCTAAACTGCTTGTCAGTCGTTCAGAGAAGTAACAATATTGGATTCCACCCCTAAGCAGACCATCTTTTAATCAATATGTTTGTGCATACATGTATATAACTTTGTATATATTTTCATATATATATTTATAATTTATATATTTATAATTCATATATATATATTTATAATTTATAATTTCATATATATATTTATAATTTATATTTATATATATATTATATATAAATATATATACATATATATATGTATATATTATATATATGTATATATATTATATATATATATAATATATTTATAATTCATATATATATTTTATAATTCATAAGAGAGCGCATGCATCCTTGTCTCTCTGAGCCTTACTTCACTTAACATTTTCCCAAGTCCATCCATTTCCCTGCAAATGACATATTATTCTTTTTTGATAGATGACTAAAATTGCATTATATATACCATATTTTCTTCATCCAGTCATTCATTGCAGGGCATCTGGGCTGCTTCCATAGCTTTGCCACAGTGAACATTACAGCAATTAACATGGATCCCGACTAATGTTTTTTGGGAATCTTTATGAATTCTTACTGAGGGTGGTTCTTTGGGATCCTATGAATAAATTATACATCATGTGGCAGGTCCTTATGTGGGTATGGCATGGGCAACAGGCTACAATCTCATTTACAACTCACAATCCAGACAGGGAGGCATACTTTATGTGTCTGTAATAAATACACTATGGTCTCCTGTCTAGATTGAAGGGGAGATTGTGGATTTATCATATTAGGTTGTATCTCAGTGGGCAAGTGTTGCACATGGCCTCATTTTGATATGTTAAAGTGGGCTTCAGAATATCCTTTGATAAAAAGTTGCAACAGTTTTTAGAATTGAAAGCTGGACATGTGTGCCCATACACAGGCCATTAGATAGACAGCAAAATAACTTAAATAGTAGGTATCCTGTTCACTTTTGTCTGCAGGTATTAAGCATAGCTGGGGTAAATTGTTATCTATGGGTAGTGTGGTGATAGTTTATTAAGGAGCAGAGTTAGTGAAAGGTAAAGAGCTGCATCATTATTCCTGTTTTAAAATGCTGTGACAATGTGCTACTTCAGACAAGTGTAGTTCCCATAAATCATCCTAAATCCCTGTACTCGGGGGAGTTTTGAATAGATAACATTTTTCATAGGCAAAATTATTTCAGTTTCTCCATGGGAGGAATTTTAAGATGTAAGGAGGAATTCATTCAAGCAAGGAAGCCGTTCTCTATGTTCACATCATTGAATAAGAAAGGTAGGAGGAATACACCCTGATTAAAGATGTCTTAAGACAACTCATCCCAGTCTGGGCCCTCAGACTTACTTACAGACAGTAAATGTCTACAGACAACATTTATTGTCTGTAGACTCAATGAATTAAAAGCAGGTTCATCTCCATTTGGGGACATCAGAAAGGATTCATAACTGTGGGAATTTAGAACAGTATTTTATAATAAGGTATTACAAAAACAATGATTTAGTTTTATCTTACTCTTTATTTTCTTTTCTGGGATATGATTCTTATTTATAGAACTGACATATAAAAATCTGTAAGGTGTTACAGCCTAGCACAGTAGCACAGTTTAATACAACTTTCATTCTTAAGGAAGAACCTTATAGCTTCCAAACTTTGTATTACTCCCACCTCTGTGTCACTATGTAACTAACTTATGTATCAGTCTATCTCTCTGTTTGCCTGTCTGTCAATCAATCTGTCTGTCTGTCTGTCTGTCATCTATTCTACCTACCTACCTACCTGCCTGCCTGCCTGCCTTCCTGCCTAACCATTTAGTGTGCCAGTAATGGGGCCTGAACACAGAGTCCATATTCTCCCTTGGCTGTTTTGTGTTAAGGCTGGTGCTTCATCATTTGAGCTGCAACTCCCACGTCTGGCTTTTTAATGCTTAATTAGAGATGAGAGTCTCATGGGGTTTTCTTCCCTGGCTGGCTTCAAACTGTGATTCTCAGGTATCAGTGTGATTACCTAGGATTACAGGGGTGAGCCATGGGCTCCCAGCTCAAAATACTTATTTTTAAAATCAGAAGAATGTCACATCTAAGTATAATGTGCACCTTGTGTTAAAACTTCAAACCAGTTCTTTGACCTACTCCTACTGGTTGGATGACAAGGCTCATGAACATTCTTTTATTAAAGGATCCCTACACTTTTAATTAATTACCTAATATTATTTATTTGACCCTTTTCCCCCTGCATTCCAAACTTCCTTATTTGCATATTACTCCTTTTAAATATGGATTTACTCTTTCTTTTTGAATCTGATTAGGTCTGTAAATGTACATAGACTCAGGTTTGCTTCCCTCTGAGCAAAATCCACTTGCACAAAACTGCCATTTTTGATTAGCTTTTCTTTCCCACAGAGGCATCTAAAGAGATGAAATTTATATGAATTATCTAAGAATTAATGATTTAAATCTGTTGTGTAGGTCATAAAATAGAGAAAGACCCTGTCAATAGCAGTTGATTGGTAAAGACTTCTCATGCCTGGCTTTGATAGTCTTAAGTGTTCTTCACTCTTCCTTCTTATGTATGATTATATGCAGAGTAGTTTCATTGGATCTTTTGAGAGTTATGTAGAAAAAATCAAGTGTATACTTACCTTTATCAAGTCAAGGGAGACACGTGGAGGGCCAATTTCTTCCTATCTGCTGAAGTCATCTCAGCTTACCATTGGAGAAAGGATCCCGGCTTATAAGAAAGCTTTGTCAAATGCAGAAAGAGCCTTGAACACTGTTTAGATTCTTCTTGTGTCAGGGAATTTCTTTCCTACTCAGTTAGGTTTTGCTGGATCTTTATGAAAAAGGACGAGTGTAACTTTTTGGATAATTTAAAGAAAGGAGTAGAACCAAATTATATTTATATAATTATTTGTGTATTTAGTACAACTCTCTTGAGAAAATTAGAAGATATCTTATAAGACTGAGATAAAATTTCCAGAAAAAAAAGAATCAGTGTTGTGCATAACATCATATAAAATGATGTTTATCAAAATGAAGAGGTTTTTTTTTATTATAGTGTTTTCAGTTCTTTTTTTCTTCTTTCCATTTTTCTTTGGTTAATTCCCTTCTGTTGCTCTTTTTTATTTCTGTACCTTTTTTTATTCCCACTTTTTGGTTCATCTTAATAGTTCATAATTGATAGTAGACCAGCGGCTGTCCAAAAATGAGCTATTTACATTTTTTTCTTCACAATCTTTCTTTTTTATTTTTTAAATTTTTTAATTTTTTTATTGTGAAAATACTGTACAGAGGAGTTACAATTAGATGGGCAAGATAATGAGTACATTTCTTATCAAGCATTGTAGCCTCCTCCTTTGTTTCCCCTTCCCATCCCTTCCCAGCCTCCCCCCACTCCCCTACCCAATCCTCCCCCCCCCACCAAAGTTGATTTCTGTACCCTTTATCTTGTTTGTAGGTTTATCTGATTTGGGGAGGGGAAGGGAAAGCACAGAAATGGTGGGACAAAGGGTGAACCAGTTCAACAGTGAAACCCACTAGATATTGTGTGTTGGAAATGACCTATACAACCTACAGGTGAGGAAAGTTGGGAGGGAGAACCTGGGAGAGAATGAAGGAGGGAGTAACACCTTCAAAAGTAAAGGTACTCATTACCTGACGTATGTACTATAACCCCTCTGTACATCACCTTTACAGCAACAACAAAAAAGACTCAGTGTCAATGTTCATGAATTTGAATCATCAACACTTAGCCCAAGGAAAGTGGTAGTTATTAGTTGTGAAGGCTGCTTCTCAGTGCTATCACACAAATAAGAGTAGAACATGGAGAAGTAGAGGCAATGCCTGTTCCAAGTGGCTGTTGGAATCCTCTTCAGTGATTCCTCTTGGGGCCTTGCTTCCCTGAAGTCATATCTTATCTTGAATTTTCTTCTTTTCTTTCTTTCTTCTTTCTCAATGTATATCTGGATTCTACATACACATTATTTCTTCTTATAAATTAACTACTGTTCATATCTGTCCAGGAATCATATGGCTTTGTTAGTGCTCATGTCTCAGTATTGAAGAGCTAATCATTGTGTGAAGCTAGCTAGCATTCAGGGTGATCCATAATTATAGTGGTTCCATACATCATTTTCCAATTATTTTAACACCTTTCGCCCCTGGTCTTGTGTGTCATATCCCATCCAGAATTGTATATGCAGGATTTGCTATTTGTCACAATTGACATTTGTAAATAGAAGATTGGTATATTGAAAAAGATTTTATATCATCAGTTGTAGGAACAAGAGCTGTCTCGTGCTTTATAAATATCTTGAGGGTTTGTGAAAAATGTTCATCTTCCCTCCAAGTGCCTTTGTGTTAAGAATATTTCCATCCACATGGGAACTGGGTCTTCTGTTAAAATTTCATTTATTCCAAAGTTGGAAAACAAGTGTGTGGTGTAAGAATAGAGGTATATATGCCTGGAATTTTAGCTTTCAATTTTGATTCCATGAAAGTGAACAAATTATGAAATATTTCTCCATTATATCATCTGTTACTGTTGATCATATACTATTGAATGCTATTTTAAATCTTGCTTCTCTTTTTTCTCCTGTTTTCTTTTTTTACATTTGGATTTCTCTGTGAGAATCTGTATCTGATCACATTTTAGAACAGAGGAAAACTGACATATACTAAATAACTTCCCATTCTGGGCATTAAGCAAGGCAGATGTTGCTCAGGAAAGTGTTCCCAGATAAAGTCTGGGAGAAACTGATGTTTGAGCTATTGGCCAGTAACTGTCAACCAACCCTTCCATCTCTCCTAGCCTGTGTATCCCAGGGTTAGCATTCTGAAGTTATTTTAAGGTCATCACGTCATCTCTGTCTCTTGTCCTGTAGAGAAAGCATGTATTAGAGGAAGGTAGACTAGTAATTCAGGATGACCAGCATTACATATAATGTACTTACTTTCAGTGAATCCAGGTTGCTATGATGATGGGAATATTTTCATCTTATCCTTTACTGAGTCTAAACACATGGAGTTTGAAGGTTGCTTATGCATGGACTTTGCATCTGTCTGTCCTGTTTTCATGCTACAAGGAGAGAAGGGAGACAGGCATACCAAGGCTTCCTCTGCATTATGCTATTGGTTGTCTCCCTCCCAGTGGTGTATGCAATTCTGAAACTCAGTGTGGTTTTCACTAGCTTATGCTGGCATCTTTCCTAAAGAAAAGTTTTAGTGATAGATCAGGCATTTTCTCTAATCATTACCAAAGACTAAACACATGGCTATTTCGACTTGGATATGAAAGCTAAAGTCCTCCTGTCTAGGTGGATTGTGAGTTAGAGACACTCCATGCTCAGCATTAGAGTATAAGAACCTAATTCTGTAGTGGTAAAGAAATTCAGAAAAGGAAAAAAAGAGGAAAAAACGAAATATTTGCTAGACTGTGTGCCTAGAAATCTCTCCAGGCTCCCTGGAGCGTTGTATTCTTTGGGACACATTGTATTAATTTTAGAAGGATACTGAAGAATCACTTGGAACTGGTTTAGCTATTGCTGAACTATTTGGTCCCCCAAAGTCTATATTTCTTAAAAAAGAGATTAAAAATGAACTGCCTTTTACATGAACAGACTCATAACAAGAAATTGTGAAGGATAGTAAAAACAAATGTAGTCAGAATGCTCAATGTATATATGTGATCATGGAACTAGGAAAATTGAGATCAGAGATGTTGGGAGAGATGGGGGAGAATGATAGAAAGGATGACATTGATCAAGCTGCACTTTATTCACAGACTGACACATTGAATTAATACCCTCCAATATTTGAGTGCCAGGCAGTCACTCAGGAGTTAAAGGTGAAACAGTGAATGAGACAAGCTCTTTCTCTTGTTCTATAGAGTCCCAGTGTCAGGAGGAGACATCCGTGAACAGTAAAGTACAGTACTAGACAAGGGTTCACCAAGGACTCGAGGGCTTGGGAAGACTTGGATGAGTGTCTTAGGCCCATTTAAGTTATCATTAAAAATGCCATAAACAAAGCAGCATAGTTCTCACAGTTCTGGAGGCTAGGAAACCCAATATCAAGTCATCCACAGGTATGGTGTCTAACAAGAGCCCTTCTTTGTTTATAGGTGGCACTTTCTTACTGAGACAAATTAGCTTCCTAGCTCTCTTCTTGTGAAGGCATTAGGTTTGATTTCAATATATGTATTTTTGGGGAGAGGACACAGACATTGAGAACAAGTACTGGAAAGAAGAAACAGGAGGCTGCAGGCTTCTTCCTTCCTTTCTTCATTCTCTTGTCCATCAGTTTTGCTTTTTAAGCTAAACTTTGTATTTGGACCAACTGAAAGTGCAGTTTTTTTATTAGCAAATCTCAGACACAATTTGTAACATTTTCCCATTGAAGAGATTTACCTCATTTTTGTTAAAAGAGTCATTAATAAACTATTTCTCCAAAATTCAACTATTTCTATTCAAGTAGCTCTTTGAGCAGTTTGTGCTGTTTATTTCATTCTCTAGTTTAAGGACTGGCCACCCTGTGAAAAATGATGTTCAAATACCCTTGAAACTCTATTTTCTCTTTAGTATGGGCAGGCGCTGAAAGGTGTCTTCAGAACCAAAATGCTATTTATTCTGTGTTTGACACGTGTATATCCTCCTTGATAAGATGTCATTAAGAAGGAATACTGAGCTGTGTGGCCTTAGTTGATAGGCACTTTTCAGCTTTCATCACTGTCTGCATCAGAAAATTAACTGTAATCTAGGGTGCTTTCATGCTTTTATTAACTCTAGTGGGTATGTTTTATATTAGGGAATTTAGTCCAGCATTTTGCCTTGGAGAAATGTGTGTCCCTTTTTACTCTTTTTACTCTCTAACATCTTCAGTCCTCCCTGTGTGGAATGATTGTGTTTGAAAAAACCTTTTTTTTTTTTTTTTTGGTGCACTCTTGTTGAAAGCCGTCTGCTAAGGGTGGCTGTGATTGTTTTCCTAGACTCGTTATTTGTCGTTCTGTTTTGCAGAGCGCTATATCTTCTACTTGGAGGAGTATTTGCCAGAAATTTTAGGAAAAATCTCAACTGAAAATTTGGGTATGCTTTTTTTGATGCCTTTCCCTGCTTTCATCAAATAATATTCATTCTCTGTGATTCATGCTCCATAATTCTCAGTTAACTCTGGCACATCACCCATGGAGTTTCATTCCATGAGCAAATGGCCCATTAGCATGTGTCTGTGTTCTGCCCTGGGCTTCTATAAATCTTCCAGAAGAACTCTGGACTGAGCCGTTGCTCCTGTCGGGTGTAGAAAGGTCTGGAAGACTGCCTGCCTGATGCTTCCTTGACTGCCATATGGCTATCACTGCTGAAATTGCCTCCAACTCATTTATTGGAAATATTCACTGGTAAAGAAATCCACTGGATATTTCCGGGTTCATTCTGTTGTTGTTTAGGGCAGAGAAAAGGGGAGAGGGATTGTCAAGGAGGGAGAGATTGTAGGTGGGCACATTCTTTCTGTTTTAAGAAGTTCTAAATGTATGTGCAAGCCTTTCACCAGAAATCTAAGTAGTGAATGACTTCCGTTTATTCAGTCTATGCATGAATGCAAAATTATGGACATATTTACACTGGACATCAGGGGAAAGGAACCAAAGATGATTGTCACATCAATATCCTGAATGGGACCTAGATTTTGGAAGAGTTTGTGTGCCAAAAACACCAAGTTGGGACCATAGAAACTTACAGCTTCTGTGTTTGGAAGTATGGAAAATAAACAGCAAATGAGGTCTAACAATCAGACCTTTCACTTCTTGTCTGCTGGTTATATACTCTGATTCAGATGCTGCAATGTGCTTTTAACTAAAAGTAAATAATTAATTCTGACAGTTCTCATGAGAGGCTATTGGCTATTATTATTTATTTGTAAAAATTCCTCTTTGGCTACTTAAAATGTTAAGTCTTCATAGGGTTCCATAGGCTGGACCCTTCCAAATGGACATATATGAACATATTTGTTAGGATGTGGAAACTGGTTTTCTTTTTTAATTTAATTTTAATTTTTATTTATTTATTTTGTTGGTTTTGGGGCTTGAACTCTGGGCCTGGACACTGTCCCTGAGCTCTTTAGCTCAAGGCTAGCACTCTACCAGGTGAGCCACAGTGCCAGTTAATTAGTTAATTGGTTAATTAGAGATAAGAGTCTCACAAAATTTCCTGCACAGGCTGGCTTTGAACCACAATCTTCATATCTCAGCCTCCTCAGGAGCTAGGATTACAGGTGTGATCCACCAGTGCCCAGTGCTAATTTTTATTTTTTTTTGAGCTTGTTATTAGGGCTTGAACTGAGGGCCTCATGCTTTCCCTTAGCTTTTTCATTCAAACCTGGCGCTTTACCACTTGAGCCACATATCTGTTTCCAGCACTTTGGTTGGTTAATTAGAGGTAAGAATCAATGACTACTTGTCTCCATTTCACATATAGGGAAACTGATACTCTGAGGAGTTAGTGGATTTGCCCAGGGAGACACACACAGTAAGAGGCAAGGGTACGGCTCAAATTTAAATATATCTAGTGCCTACTGTCTATCTACAATCCACATTCTTACTATATAACACCCACCCGAGCAAAGGTCATTTGGGTAGTGATAGAACTGACTAGCACTTCTGAATTTAACTCTTAAACAGTGATTTTTCATTACATACTTTACTAGTTAGCTTGAAAACATTTGACCATGTATGAGAGATTATTATAGAAATCTTATTTTTAGTTTTTTAAAAAATAATTTTTTGAGGCTATGATGTCAAAGTCCTTGACACCCCCCTCCTTTAATGGTTAGTGTTTGCATAGGTTCTAATTGAGCTTGCAGACACATCACTAACTTAATTTCAATCTCTGGTTGTTTTCTATATTTATTTCTTTTCCATTCCAATGATAAGTATACAATTGTGGTTACCCTGATTAATACTTTACATATTTCCACAGGAATTTATGGAGAATTGGCTAAAACATAAGTTAGACTTAGCTTCAAAATAAAGAACTTACAATTGGCATTTGGAAACATGCATAAAATACACCCTTGGTAAGCAGGATTCCAACTTGTAATTTTTCTTCCTTTTAAGGAAGATGGGTTAGAAAAAACAGAATCATTTTCATGCAAGATTTTTGTTACCGTGAAGCCAAACTATGGTTTAAAAACATTATTTTTTTTCCTTCCAGCCTTCTATTCTGCATGGGAAGAACTAAAAAAATGAATATATTCAGGTGTTTTTCACACAATGAGTTGCAATGGAATGCAGAGTCAGCTTTTTCCCCCCTTCTCTTTCTTCATCTTAGAGGGGAAAAAACATCATCATATCTTAAATGGCCTTGGGACAGAACACTGTTTGTTGAATTATTCAACAGTTTGAACTGGTAGAATTAGAGGATTCATTAGACTGAAGGTCAAAAGTTAAATTAAAAACATTTCCTTATAGTTATGGTATGACTCACAATGTTGACAGGCTACCAGAGCTAGGAGATGTGCTCTTAATGAAGTAGACACACTCCCTTGCCTGGCCATTTTGCCCATGGTCATCAGAATTACACGGAATTCAGGTCGTGTTGGGCTTTGTACTCACAGCAACTATATGGTGGTTAAGTTGCCCAATGTTGTGTTGTTGTTTTCAAAAGCTAGAATGATAATGGTATTTTGTCCGGTCAAAGAGCCAAGTTCTCTTGGACAAGAAAGTTTTACCAACCCGCTTCCTAATTGGTATAGAGAATGTTGAGTATGAAGTGTTACTCTTTTGGAAATGAGAGGAAATAGTTTTCAGAACAAGCACTGAAACATCATCTCTCTCACAGTAATCTATGAATGTACCTCATGAATTTTCCCACCTAGTAACTTACTCATAGAGTTAGACTCGAGAAGTATCTCACACCTTACCCTCTAGTGCCATTCCAAAGCTTGTTTTCTTCCGGTCTTTTGAGCTCAGTTCTGTAAAAATATATTCAGTTTGGCCACTGTGGAAATAATTGATGATGAAGCCATCTGGGGAATATGATGTTCACTTCTGACTTTGGCAGTGACCCTCATCCTCTCTCTGCATTAAGCCTTTTTTCTCTCTAGGTGATTGATGACTTCTTGTTGACGGGAACATGAGGATTCTGAGACCCAGGTGAGTCTTTCACCAGTACTTGGCAAATGCGCTATTTTTTTAAAAAATTTGTGTTGGTATTAAACTCAAGGCTGTCATTCTTGCTTGGCTTTCTTGCTCATGAGCCACACCTCCAGCATTTTTTGCTGGATACTTTGGAGACAGACCCTCACAGACTTTCTTTACAGGCTGGCTTTGCACCATGGCCCTCTGGATCTCAGCCTCCTGAGTAACTAAGCTTAGGAGTGAGCCATTAGCACTCAGTATCCTCCTTTCTTAGCTCTTTATTTTCTGGCCTTCAATTATCCTCCTGCCTTACTTGTCAATCCTCCATTTCCTAAAATGACTCTATTATCAGCTACTAAATATTGAGAATGTTTTGGAATTTGATAGTTTTGTGTGTGTGTGTGTGTGTGTGTGTGTGTGTGTCGGTTATGGGCCTGAACTATGGGCCTGGGCGCTGTTCCTCAGCTCTTCAGTTCAAGTTTAGCGCTCTAACACTTGAGCCACGGCGCCACTTCTGGCTTTTTATGTGGTGCTGAAGAATCGAACCCAGGGCCTCATGCATGCAAGGCAAGCACTCTACCACTGAGCCAACTTCCCAGCCCTGTTTTGGAATTTGAATTTGAAGTACTGGGAGTTGAACTCAGGCCCTTGGCCAATACTCCACTTCTGGCTTCTGGCTTTCTGCTGGTTAACTGGAGATAAGAATATCAGGAGCCAGGTGCCAGCGGCTCATACCTGTAATTCTAGCTACTCAGGATCACAGTTTCAAGCCAGCCCAGGCAGGAAAGCCTGTGAGACTCATATCTCCAATAACCTACTCAGAAAAGACTGTGGCTAAAGTGGTAGAGTACTAGCCTTGAGCACAAAGAGGCTCAGGGACAGCATCTAGGCCCTGAATTCAAGCCCCAGGACCAGAAAAAAAGAAGGTCTCTACTTGGAATGGATTTGAACTGTGATCTTCAGATCTCTGCCCTCTGATAGACGAGGATTATGAGTATGAATCATCCCCAATTGATTGGATCCTTCTATCATTTTATATACATTGTCCTCTTTCCAACTAGTCATAGCACATTGTTACTGGTTTTGACTATTTTGTACTTTCCATATTATTAAGTTTATATATCCAGTTACAGTTCCCCTTGGATATCTCAGGGACATCATGTAAAATGTGACTCCAGGGAATGGAGGTTCTTTCACCTCCTCGAAAGCATACTTCTCCTCTGTCTTCACATTATTTGTACATGGCCAATGTCCTACTAGTTTAAGTCAAAAAGCTTAGAAAGCTTCCTAACTTCATCTCTTCTTTGGATTTCCCACATTGAATCAATCAGCAAGTCCTCTTTGTTTCACTTTCATGATCTGCCCTGAAGCAGAATGCTGCTCACTTTCTATTTTCCAGGCCTCACTCAAGTTCTGTGGTCCCCCTGTACTCTTGCAAACATTGCCTCTCTTCCTGGACTCCAGTTGTCCTTCCTCCACACTGCGCCACACACATCACTGCCTTGCTTCAGGTCTTCCTGTGGCTTCCAATGGACACAGTATAAGACTTAAATTCTCTTCCACTGCCTCAAGTTTCCTTTCTAATGTGGGTTTCATATTCCTCTAATGAACCCTGATGCCACAGCTCTCGACTTTCAACCTCACATATCTTGCTTACTTCCAGCCTTGGTCTTGGCTGCTCTTTGGGCCCCTGTATATTTAGCTCTTCCCTCTGCTGCGTCTATGCATGCTGGCTTCTCTGCTTCTCTCCACATGCCCTTCCTGGCCACCTTAGGATAATCCCACTTCATTCTCTTCCTGGCACATTTTATTGAGTAGCGTAAGCTCACCTTATTCAAGGATTTGTTATAATCTGTTTTGATCAAATCCAGTAAAAAATAAGAATAGTAATGTTAATAAAATCTGCCTCCCCCAGACCAAGGGATGTCCAACAAAGCAGGGAAAGTAAAAGTGAATGTGCTTAATTTATGTGACAAAATGAACATTTCAAATTTGTTGAAAGGTGGTGTATCTTTAGTAGAAGTGAGTGTTATTTTTGGGAAATAAAATCAATCTAGCATCATCAGCACAGCACTAAATCCTATATATCCTTACCACAAGGGCAGTCTCCTTGGGACAATATCCCTGTGGATACCAAGGACTGACTATGCCTGAAAGACCTGTGTTTGTAGTCTACTCTCTGTTTGCTACCACAAGGACTTAATTTCTGCAGAGTACAGAATTTGATTCTCTGCTCATCCCCAGATCCCAGTGCCCAGAGCAGTTCTTGGCACATAGTATCTGCTCAATAAATACTGGTTGACTGATATTTAATACTGTGCATTTGCCTCTTCATTTCTGTGGCCTTTTTGATTTATCTATAGAAGAGAGAGGTAACAGTTTCCTTTGATGTGCTAGGCTGAGTAAATTGGGTTTGCCCCACTCATCCAAAGAAATAGTGCTGCCAGATCCTATAAATCTTTTTAATGTCACTTGGATTTTTTTTCTGTTTTCATCTAGGTTCCAAATTTGGGAGTGGATTTATTTTATGCTGCAAAACTGTTGTCTCCTTTTTTTTAACTTTTTTTTAACTTGAGCATGTGTGTGACAACTTTTGGAAGGACACTGTGCTGATCATTTTTACTTGTTTCTTTCATTGGGTTGAATTTACCAAAGCTGTTTTCCTCATTATATGAGTGTATAAGAATTTAAACTACCTCCTACGAGCACTCCTGGTCCTCTGTCATTGCCCTGGCTCCCTTCTCTGGGATTGCAGAAGGAAAGATCCTTGAGTTATTTATTAAGGGATCTCTCTGTCTCTGTCTCTGTCTCTGTCTCTCTCTCTCTCTCTCTCTTCCTGTCCCCTTCTCCCCCTCCCTTCCTCTCTAAAATCATGCATACAGCATGGAAGAGCAATGGAGCCCTTTGTAAGGCTTTGGAGATAAAATGGAAGACCTCATGTATCATTTCTATACAATACACTTAGTTATATAACACAAAGCAGGATACACTCGGAGCGTGGAAACTGAAGCTGAGTGATGCAGGCCAACTTTTTGCTTAAGGATTCTACGATCTATAGAAGTTCTATCCAGTGGCACAATTAAACCATCTAACTTAATATATGGCATTTTGTGAATTATTGCATAATATTGAATGGATGAGACACTATGATCTGAAAAGGAGAGTGAGTGTGCTTAATTTAATTAATAAATAGGAAAATGGCCAGCATATGATTTGGACAGAATATGATTTTGAATAGAACACAGAAAGAAGCAAGACACAGTGGGTGTTCACAGGGGTTTGGCAATTTATGTGGGATGGACAGAGAATGAATGTGTTAAGAAGGGAAAGCTGCATGGGAGGGACCATCGCAGCACCACACAGTGTGAAGGATCATGGGTATTTTAGGGATTGAAGCACCATGCACTGTAAGGGGATGTAGCAAGGCATCCATGGCAACATGGGGGACAGATGACTGAAAGGTTAAAGAAGAAGGGGATACCCACCTCTCTCCTTTGTTGTTATCCAAGTCTCATTAAATATCCATGGAGCTAAATAACTGTTTTTTTCCCTGATATTTTTTTATTGTGAAAATAATGTACAGAGGGGTTACAATTACATGGGCAAGATAATGAGTACATTTCTTATCAAGCATTGTAGCCTCCTCCTTTGTTTCCCCTTCCCATCCTTCCCCCTCCCACCCAATCACCAGTTCCCCCCACCACCAAAGTTGTAAAGTTCATTTTGCCACATAATGATTTGTACATCTCATTGTTGCAATGGGTCCACCTGTATCCCTATTTAAACAATTTGTTTTTCCCCTTCCCCTCCACAAATTATACTGACATCAAATACAGTGAAAGCAGGGGTTATACTGTGGGGGAGGGACATTAAATAACTGTTTTCTAAAAAACTTCCATTCAGCAGCAGAAGGGGATGGGACAGGAGCCTGCCCAGTGTTGAGTCTGTCAGCAGCAAAGCTGGGGAAAGCCTCCCTCTCCCGCCAGGGCCCTGGGGAGGTGGATTTCCCACAGCCAGGTTTTCCTGTACTACGTTGCAGTGTTTCACATAGTTAGGTATATACCCTACAACTGCCTTCCACATATGTTTTAAAAAACTTTTATTTTAATTAGATCATCTCTTATCCTAAAATCCTGTGTGAAATGAGAATGATGGATCACTTATTTTGAAAATTAGAAACCCCATGTGTTTCCTCATGTATTTCATAAAAGTGATGTCAAATCAGTGCATAGAGATCTTGTATCTTCTTCTAAAGTCTTTTCCATTCTTGGGGGAAATACGGTTAATTCTGTAATATCTTTGTAACAGCCCTATTAAATCTTTTGCCCTCAGCTTCTCCTTTCTTCCTATTGCCTTTCCCCTTTTGGAATATGTAACATCCTGAGCCTTCAGGGATTACAGAGGCCAGAATCTAAAAGATCTTGGGTATTTTAGGAGTTGCGATGCAATGAAAACAAATTACTGACACATCGAACTGCTGTTTAATGGGAGATGGTGTTATTGATCTGATAATGTTTCCTGTGGTCGTCGCTGTAATAACTGCATAATATCATACATTTTGTCAAAAAAATTTAAAAGACAGCAAATGAAGTTGTTACAGAGCCTCTGACTACAATGAACTGAAAGGGAGAGGGTGTAGAAAATGGCTAGAGAAGGAAAATCTAACAGGACTCAATTGAACTTGCAGCCCCGTAGAGAGAATTGATGCTTTTGAGGATGAAGTGAACATCTCCCTAGAGCTCTAGCCCTCTTAGCAATTGTTGTTTTATAAGAAGAACAAATGGATGCCCTCACCTCACTTGTATGAACCATTGTCTTGCTTCTGAACTGATGCAAGTTAGCTTCATTTGTACAATGTGACAACACTTACTAGAGTATTTCTGGCATCATAAAGTGACTTAATGAGGGGTCTGTTATCAGCAAATTATATGTTAGTGTAGAGCTCAATATTTTGGCTTTGATATCCCATAATGAAATGTCTAGTGTTACCAAAAATTAATGAAACTTCTGATGGTGTTCCTGTGTTTCATTAATGAAACATCAAATATCAATATTCCTGAAATTTTCACTAGTATTTTAATATGTTTGATCTTTTATTATCTTTTTGAGCAGTATAGTTCTTGAATTTAAGAAGTTAGGCAGTATAACTTCATTATTGTTTTCTTTAGCATAATGTAGAACATGACTGTAGAGAAATAATGGAGAAATGTTCAGGGAAATTTCTTCCTAATGTTGGGAACATAGCTTTCTCATTACTACAGAAATCATACTCTAAAGAACTTTAAAGTTTTCTTGATAAAAAGTTCTAATAGCTTGGAAAATAATTAACATTTGGTTTATTAAGAGAGAATGTCCTGCAAAATGAAGTATTACCAATTGATTTCAAATGCTCGGTGTAAATTTAGAGACCCAGATGCTTAGCTCTTTAGAAGCATTAATTCATTTGACAACTTCAGGTTTATTTTCAAATCTCACCTTCTCTAGATAAGATATATCCATTTACAATACATTATTAAACAATTAAACTCCAGGAGATCACTTCTAGACAATTTTTGCCAAGAATAAAACATTCTTTGCTTCCTGAAAAATCTTTATATTTTTCCCTGTATTTCTGTGCTTTTGCTTGCAGCCAATAAAGATATGATAATATATTAGTGTTAATATTAGCTCCCCATTCTCATTTCACCCATTCTTTTAAGCCTAAAGGAAAGGAGACCTCTGAATTCTTGCCTTTTCCTGTAATATGTCCAGCCTTCCTCTCGTGTTTATTGTGCTGTATTTGCTTCTGGAACATAAAGAGTTTTCACAGCTGTTAGAAACCTTTGATTCCTATAAACAGTGTTGTAGGTGAGGAGAGTTAGGAGACAGTTTTAATGACTGATCCATTTCCTCACACACATGATGGTATTTTCTTGTTGTTTGTCAGGTATTTAAAGCAACCTGAATAACAAGTTCAGTTGTTAACAGGGACTCCTCTTGCAGCAGTATGTGCCCTTGTTCTTCCATCCTTCCCAGGGACCACATTGGAAGCGGAAGCCACCCAGCCTTGTCTATCTCTCTGCAAGGGTGCTGTGACCTGAGGTCAGATTGTCATCACCCATCTCATGCTGGGTTAGAGACATGGTATTCTCCAAGACCTCCATGTCTTCTTTCTTTCTCCCCAGCATTCAATTCATGTTGCTAGGGTAATTTCCCACTTTTACCCTGTTCTAACTCCCCCATTATATTATACTCTTGTGTCTGGATATCAACTGATTTGAAAATTGGCTTCCATCTCTCCTTCTTTCTTATTTTATTTAATTTTTAAAAATATGTGTTGAAGCACTGACACTTCAACACCCATGAATCAATCATCCATAAATGTGGGGTTTTTTTTAGTTTTAAGTTTAAAAAAAATTTCCTCTTCCTTCTCCTCTTCCTCCTCCTCCTCCTTCTCCTCCTCCTCCTCCTCCTTCTAAGTGTGATGTACAGAGGATTGAAATTACGTGAGTCAAGTAATGAGTATATTTCCTTTCAGTACAGTATTTTCCTTTCTCTTCCCTGCTCCCTTCCTATCTTTTTTTTTAATACCAAAGAACTTCTTATCTCCAGGTCTATGGAGTGGCAAGCAGAGGTGCATCTTCTTATTTCCATGACATCAGTCACAGCCTTTTCTTCTGAGCTAGTTTAGAATCCATTTTCTTATACATATCCAGAATCTTGTGCCATGTAAAACCTACCTGTTACCTTAAACCAATATTCAATCTTACCTTTATCTCTTACTTGAACGTCTTACTCATTCTTACTTCTGATGAACAGTTGAAAATCTCTGCCATCAATTTAATTCGGAGCAACTAAATCCATAGTATGTGTGCTATGTAAAATTAGAGACATCTCTGTCTTTGTTGTGATAAAAAATAATTCTTTATTTGTTTTTTGGTCAGTTGTGTGGCTTGAATTTGATCCTGAGTGCTGTCCCTGAGTTCATCAGCTCAGGGCTAACACTCTACCACTTGAGCCACAGTGCCACTTCTGGTTTTCTAATTGAAGGTAAGAGTCTCACAGACTCTCCTGCCCTAGCTGGCTTTGAACCATGATCCTTAGATCTCAGCCTCCTGAGTAGCTAGGATTATAGGCCTGAGCCACTGGCACCTAGCATAATAATGATTGTTAATGTCATGACATGTACTTTTGTGTTTATTAACTGTAACCTTCTATTCCTAATTTGATTTTCCCAGTTTGTTTCCCCAATCATAAAGTGAAAGAGTTGGAGTAAGTATTTAGTTTTTAGAATATTTTTACTATTAAAATTTATAACTTTGTAGTTGATGTTATATTGATGACATATGCACATACTTCTAAATTGAGTGTATTTTTTAAATAGTTCATATCATGAACCAAATTTTGAAGAATAAAGAGCCTGTTTATATGACAAATAGTTCTTTAGTTAAAGAAGGGTGTTTTGTGTTTGATTCTGCTTAGCAAATATTCCTGAGCAAAGTGTTTTCTTGAACTCTATTTTATGCAACAATATTTGACATTTGTATTTTTATTACCATTATCAGTACATCAAGCAATAAAAATAGTGACAATTGTAAATTCATCGAACTTAATTGAAAATTACTTTCAAAGTTGGTCATAAATCAGATTATAGCTGAAAATATTACTTATTTTCCTAATCCCTATGGAATGAGACTGCACCTTCTTCCTTGGGGATCTTAGGCTTACCTACATAACTTGCCTCAGTTTCTGATTGGTGGAATCCACCACTTGCCTTGTTATTTCTTTTTTTCTCCTTCCTTCCTTCCTTCCTTCCTTCCTTCCTTCCTTCCTTCCTTCCTTCCTTCCTTCCTTCCTTCCTCCCTCCCTCCCTTCCTCCTTCCCTTCCTCTCGCTCTCTCCCTTCTCCTCTTCTCTCTCTCTCTCTCTCTTTCCTTTTTTGTCAAGCATGGGGCTTGAACTCTGGACCCAGACACTGTCCCTCAGCTCTTCAGCTCATGGTGAGCGCTCTACCACTTGAGCCACAGTGCCACTTCCATGCCTTGTTATTTCTGGTGTGCCTTTCCTCCTCCCCTCCACTCCCCTCCCCTCTCATCTCCTGTCCTCTCCTCTTCTCTCCTCTTCTCCCCTCCTCTCCTCTCCTCTCCTCTTCTCTTCTTCCCACTCCTCTCCCCTTCCTTCTCTTCCTCCTCTCCCTTCCCCTCCTCTATTCTCCTGTCCTCTCCTCTCCTCTATGAAATGTTAGCATTCAAGATGCTGTAGGAGGCTCAGAACGTTTTGTGCATCCTCACTGCTGTTCTCACAGGTTGGTTTCACAGGCTGCTGTTCTGCAGGTTGGTACCCCTTTGCCTGGGGTGCTGATGAAGAATGTGTGGAGTAGACTCACCCTAAAGGTCAGAGAGGAATCAGCCCAGGTAGAGCTTGCTTAGAATACAGTCCACCTGGGGACCCACAAGCAGGAGAAGGAAATGCTTGCTGTTATATGCCTTTCTGTTTAGAGCATTTGCTATATAGCGATATTGCAGTGAGCTAACTGACAGAGCTTCATCTAAAAACTGTATTAAGAACTAAATCCCATTCTAGTAGAAATGTCTAATATTATTCTCTGCAGTTCTTTCCTTAGTTCTCAGATACTCCATTTGTACTCTGACACAGTCTGATTGAGACCATGACTCAGGTTGCTTATAGAAATAAACCTGTTATAGCCGGGCGCTGGTGGCTCATGCCTGTAATCCTAGCTACTCAGGAGGCTGAGATCTGAGGATCGCGGTTCAAAGCCAGCCCGGGCAGGAGACCGTGAGACTCCTATCTCCAATAAACCACCAGAAAACCGGAAGTGGTGCTGTAGCTCAAGTGGTAGAGCGCTCGCCTTGAGCTGAAGAGCTGAGGGACAGCGCCCAGGCCCAGAGTTCAAGCCCCACGGCCGACAAAAAAAAAAAACAACAACAAAAAAAAAAACCCTGTTATTTCTATATTTCTGTTCCCACCAGTTGCTCGGCATTTCCAAGAATCAGTTATAGTTTTGCTCACACTTGCAGATAACAGTGATATTCATATGTTTTAATCAAATATTATATAAATGAGTGAAATGTGCTTGTATAAATATAATTACTTCTGCCAAAAAAACCCCACCAAAACCCACTCAAGCTAAAAAGGTAAAGGTAGTTCCCAAAAGGTTTCTGACAAATTATAATTCCTAGAGATTGATTTTTAAGTTATCTCTAAATTACTACCTTATTTTTAAGAGTGCGTTTGTATTTAAGTTTCTTAGGTAAAATTGTATGCTTGAAAAGTGACTTTATGTCTTTAATCTACTTGGATGATTAACAAATGTTCAATTTGATCATAGCATTTTAGAGCTATCTCAGTGGTTCTTCCTTCCAGTAGAAAAATGTTGGGAAAAGTTTTTTTAAATTCTGGTATAAATATTTCCTCATGATGATTTTCATTGTATATCTTATTGGAGCTAAGCATATATTTTAATGTTCTACACCTTTAGAATTTTGGTGGGACTCTTTGGACTTTTTTTTTGACTTTTTAATCTCCATGCGCAGATTTAGGGTGATTTTATTTTAGTTTCTATTTCTAGAATTTTTCATCAATAATATATAATAAGGAATCTATGATATATGGATAATTATGCATGTGTGTGTTGTATATTGAGTCTATATGAATTGTATACATACAGATACACACATAATTCTATATGAGAAAATTATAAGAAACTGTCAAAATAGAAGCAAACAAGAAGTAGTAAATCTCATTTCTTTGAGGAAGGTAAAAACACCAGGGATCTAAAAGAAACTGATGCTAGAAAAATACTGTTCCAGGGCTGGGAAGGTGGCTCAATGGTAGAGTGCTTGCCTTGCATGCATGAGGCCCTGGGTTCAGTTCCTCAGCACCACATAAAGCAGAAAAAGCTGGAAGTGGTGCTGTGGCTCAAGCGGTAGAGTGCTTGCCTTGAGCTGATGAGCTGAGGGTCAGTGCCCAGACCCGGAGTTCAGGCCCCACAACCGACAAAAATAAATAAATAAATTAATATAATAAAAAAAGAAAAATACTGTTCTAATGAACTACATATTCAATACATGAACCAACCCTTTGGTATTGAGTTATATCTGCACTACAATTAGGCTCAGACCTCGAGTGATTTGTATTAGGGCCCTCTAAGTAGTGACAATCAGAGAAGGCATAAAGGCACCGTGAGGGACAGCACTGTGGAAACCACCCAATGCAGGACATGGTGTATTTGGAATACGGTAAATAGTGCATCATGCTATTGTGTGATATATGCTCCACCAAATCCTGAGTGGTTTCTGGTGCTCTGATGATGGATGCTGTTGGATTTCAAAGAACTTAGGAATTAAAGCAACAACTCTTCTATAGGAAATGCCTAGAGGGAGTACTTCACGTGGTACACAGGTTACCCTAGAGCATGGGGCCTAGCGGCCCCTTGCTCAGATGGTGGCCACCTTCTCCCTTTCTTGAGCTACTGAGGCATCATCTCCTCTGTGCATAGGAAGAGTGTGACAAAGCCCTGAGGCATTGAGGACACATCACTGCGCAGAGTGAGCAGGTGCTCCAAGTTAGTGCTGACAGCAGGAGGCTTAGCAAGAACCTGGCTAGCGCATTTATGGTAGGACCAAGTACACAGGTCCTAAGCCACCTCCTCCTTCCTAATGTGAAAGAAAGACCATCTACACATCTCCTTTGTGGGCATTCTCCATGGTCTTTGAAAGCAGCCACCAAATCTTGTAGACTCAAATATCTTAATATCTTTTGCATATATGCATTTGAAAATAATTATAATTATATTATTTAGTGTATTGAACATATATTATGTGTATTTACTAGTATTCTACAAGACTTAACAGTTAGATCTTATGCACTTTTTATAACACTAAGCATGTAGGATAAATTAAAAATACGTCTTAGTTTCTCATGTTGAGTTAGTAGTGACAAGGATCTTAGGTCTGTTAATATTAAATCATCTCATCAATTCATGGAAATTTCTCAAGGAAAGTGTAACTTTTTCAATAAAATTGAAAGTTTTAATCGATCTTTTGTTTCTGATCTTAGATAGAGCCACATAAAAAACATTAGCATAAACCCATGGCTATGGCCTCCTTCCAAGCAAGGGGGTACATTAGTGAGCTGCTCAGGAAAATTCCAAGACATGAGCTGAGATTCTCTGACTCCCTGAATAGCTTTTAAGTCTCATCACACAGATCCCTTTTTATAACAATTATGAAAGCTGACTATAGCAGGGAAAAATAATTTGAGAGGACTGGATATAGTGGCTTTAAATAGATTTTTCTTTTTCAGTACTCTAAAGCTTTTGGAATCAGTTCAAGTTGTTTTTTTTTTTTTAATACTTGGAGCATGTTATTTGGAAAATGCAGCAGTCACTAAACAGTGAGAATAGGAAAGTCAAGCATCAGCGTACATGCATGCCTGTTTGTACATCATTGCTGTCTTGCTTCAGGCCCTCTAAGTTTGCTCTGGGATGAGTGCAGTAGCTCTCAAACGTATCTTTTCTGTCAGTGTACCCCATAATCTGTCATTCCTCAGAGGATGACCTTTCTAACTTACAAATACAATCATGTTCTTTTTTCCTTACACTATTTCAGAGGCTTTCATAATAATTCTATGATTCAGAGGCTCTCATAATAACTCTTAGTAACCAAGGATATTTCTGACTTGCTGCCTGTCCATCTCCTCAGTTTCATTTCCTTTCTTCCACTCCCTCACCCAATGTGTATACCCCTTTGATGTCATCCTACTGGACTACTTGCTGTTTTTGAGAATGCTAAGCTGGTTCATGGCCATGAACCTTCCCACATGGTTCTTGGTATCCCCCATGCCTTCCCTTTTTCTAGTTTCTGTTTTTGTTTGTTCTTCAAAAACCAATTCTGTTTTACACACCAGAGATTCTCTTTAACTTACTAATTCTCCTTCTAAGAATCTCTTAATGAAGCAAACACTTATGAACAAATGGATTTATTGTTGCTCCTTATAACAACTAAATAGTATTCATTCAAGCAACTAACAGTAAAAAGATGGTTAACAACTACTGTAATATTACATATTGTAACAACCACTGCAGCTCAGGGAGTTATCTGTTGTCTAGCTTCGAACTAGGATTATCAAATCTCAACCTCCTGAGAAACTAGGATGACAGATGTGAGCCACCAATGCTCCGCAGGGTGTGGTAATATCTCATAATAAAAATATTCAATTAAACACATGCCAATGAGTTCAGGAGCTGCTTGGGAAGCCTTCCATGCATCTCTGCAGATTGCGTGCCTTCCTTCTGGACTTCTGTCGGCTCTGCCTTGAACTTCAGTTGTGCATCTGCCACTGAGTGCTCATCATTGATTTATGAATCTCTTTCTAATTCTAGGCTATGATATTTATCAGGGCAGATGCAAGTCTTAAATGTCTTTTCCTCCTTCCCTAGCACAGTTACTTTGCTAGGATAAAGACTCGATCAACCATAACAAATCAATAAGCCAGAAAGAAAGCCACTACTGGACTTTAGCCCACTCTCCCACTTCCCTGCAGGAGCCTGGGCCATCACATTAGCCCTGGAGCAGAGTGGAGAGTAAAGCGCAAAATAACTCTGGTTATAGCAATTCTTCCCCAAGAATTTAGAGTTCTCAGATTCACAGGTTTTACCCTTCAAATCTTCATCCTCACCATCTGATCTATACGAACTCTGTCTCTTCTTTAATGTCAATTTTAAATGCTTTCGGTTTCCTGAAGCTCTTCCTGATGTCCCTGTCTATTTTAATCTCATTATCACAACTTAGTCTCCTTCCTTCTTGTTTTTGTCTGCACCTTATTCCATTAATAATTTTAAAGTCTTAAATCATTATTCAGTGCACATTAAACTATGATGCTGTACATCATACACGTGTACTTCTTTTAGTTTGTCAATTCAAATGAATATTTTTTAAAGTTTTAAGCAGCACAGAAATAAAACCCAGGTATTTTTCAGACTTCCCTCCATCATATAGCCTCATGGTATTTTTTAAAACATAGCTTATGTTCTGAAAATGGTTGTTTATTTGTATCATTGATTCTGTTGGTTGAATTACTTTTCGCTTAGGTCTTCCCTAACCACAAAATTCAAAATTGATATCTTTCTATGTCCAGGAATGTCTTGTGTCCGATCCTGTGTTAATTTTACTTTGTACTCTTATAACATCAGACATACTAAATAATTTGGTTATTTATTTATCTGAAGAAATCTTCAGATAGTGGAGATGACTTCCTTTTTTGGTTTATGACCTCACCTTTAGAGTCTAGGACTGTGTCTGATATGTAGAAGGTATTTAGTAAGTGTTTGCAGAATAAACAGTGAAATATGGATGAATTCAGTTCCATTCACTTCAACAGGCAAGGACTAAGTGCTTATTATCTGCACAACACTACAAAAGATTTTCAGACAAAGTACAGATGTCAAAACATGGCTTCTGGGCCAGAGAACTATATTTCTTAATCTCACATGTAAAACACAGCACATACAGACAAGATGGAGCATATCTGAACTTTGCGGGATAAGTATGGCAATCAACAGGACTGAGAACATTGGAGGAGGGCCATGAAACATGGAAGAGCGACTCATCTAGAATCCTCCATGAGGCCCCTGGGAGGAAGTGCATATGAGCCAGGTCTTGAAACAAGGGTAAGAGGGCAGGCCATAAAGTATTAGAGATCATGGATCTGGACAGAATACAACTCAAAGCCAGCAATGGCACAATACATTTTTCAGGATGGTGAAGACATTATCTCTAGTTAAAGAAAAGGATGAGGAAAGGAGGCAGGTGCAAAAGAATTTTCTTAAAGGATAGAAGACAAATTTTTTTTTTTGGTCGGTCGTGGGTCTTGAACTCTGGGCCTGGGCTTCAGCTCAAGGTGAGCGCTCTACTGCTTGAGCCACAGCACGACTTCCAATTTTCTAGTGGCTTATTGGAGTTAAGAGTCTCATGGACTTTCCTGCCCGGGCTGGTTTTGAACCGTGATCCTCAGATCTCAGCCTCCTTAGTAGCTAGGATTACAGGCATGAGCCACTAGCGTGTGGCTCAGAAGGCAGATTTGACTATTGAACAGGATAGTGGTGCAAGGTCTCGGGAGAGGATATTTGTAAGAAGAATAACTGAAGCACGAGGAGGTGAGGGAAACAGATCAGTTTGGTAATCTAGTGAAATCAATTTACATGAATTTGGAGAGCTAGTACCTATGGGATTATGTCTACGATGTTTGAGAGTCTACAATGTAAGCTGATACAAAGAGCCTTTGAGATGTGATATACAGAACTCAGCTTTTTATTCTTCATTATTCTAATAGAAAAAAAACTAAAAAGAAGTCTACTTCTGGATAGAGAATTTCAACAATATAAATTAATCTGTATTGAATATTAACTGTTACTATAAAAGCAGAAAATCACACCCTTGACTGGAACTCAGTAATCATTCAGCTTATATTATAGCCATTATGTTTTTCTGGAATTTAAAATTTGATGATACAAAATGAGGTATTATTGTTATTATTATTTATTTTGGTACCAGTATTGGGGCCAAACTGCCTCATACTCTCACTTGGCTTTTTTTCCCATCAAGGCTGGCACTCTACCACATAAGCCACAATTCCTCCTCAAACTTTTTGCTGGTTAATTGAAATAAGAGTCTCAGAAACTTTTCTTCTCAGGCTGGCTTCCAACTATAATCCTCACATCTCAATCTCCAGAATAGATAGGATTACAGGTGTAAGCCACCACCATCTGGTTATAAATGGGATTTGAAATAAGTTTATTAGTTTTGCAGATGAGAACGATAAAGTAATAGAGGTGTAATGATTTATCTTCAATCGCATGACCAGTCACTTACAAGTCTGGATACCAGAAATGATCTTTGGACTCCTAATCCTATGCAAATTTAGATCAGTTCTTGGTTTACAGGTGAGCCCAATTCTTTTATTACCAGAAAAAAAAAAGCTTCCAACATCCCGGTGTTACTGCCCCTAGAAAAGATCATTCCAGTAGCCATTTTATTTAACTGAAGCAAAGTTCATCTGATAAGCATGCCTTACTTTTTTTTTTAATTGTGAGAATACCGTACAGAGGAGTTACAATTACATGGGCAAGATAATGAGTACATTTCTTACCAAGCATTGTTGCCTCCTCTTTGTTTCCCCTTCCCATTCCTTCCCATACTCCCCCCTTCCCCCCACCTGACCTCCCCCGACCCCCACCAAAGTTGTAAAGTTTGTTTTTCAACATAATGACTTGTACATCTCATTGTTGCAATGGGTCCACCTGTATCCCTAGTTAAACAATTTGTTTTTTCCCTACTCCTCCACAAATTATACCAACATCAAATACAGTGAAAGCATGGGTTATACCGTGGGGGAGGGACATACAAAGCAACAAAGAAATCATCTTATAAACATGCCTTACTTCTAAGTGACAAGCTTTGCTTATAAATTGGAAGGAATGGAGGATTTTTTATTTGACATGTAGGCTAGAGCTTTATAAAGTTCATCAGTCAAATTTGTTGACATTGAGCTGCCATCTCAAGAATTAAACTTTAAGCCATTTTCTGAGGCATCTTAGGTACTGTGACAGTCACATAAGCTTCTTTCTGTCAGTACACTGGTTCTGTGACACCTAGAGTCTCTGTTCATTAGGTTCCTAATTTTGGTTTCAGAGATACCATTTTTAGTTGATTGTTCAGAGAATGCCCAAAGAGTTGAATTCAGTTTCTTTGCAGTTTATGCCATTGTTGATGGCCTATTCATGTGACTACGCTTTTTGTTTCACCTTCAATTCAGAAACAACTAAGTAAAGCAATTCTTTTATCCCTTATCAAAAGTTTGGAATACATATCTTCATGTTCTCTGGAAGTGTTTGCTTTTTTAAAAAAGTGATCTGTGTATAAAGTATGAGATTCACAGGTTGAATGTGATACACCATTTTTTTGCTCTTATTTCCTTATTGTACAGAACTGTTTCCTATGTCAAATATATTAATATTTGAAACCAACCTTAACTTTGCCCTAAAGGTACTAAAATCAGGATGATAAATAACCTATTTTGAGGCCTTTTCTGACCCATTTAAACAGGTGATCTGGGATTGAGAAAGAATAAAGTCTGTATGAACTACAGGGGAGTGGTTCCATTGGGATGGAGGGTAGGTTCACAAAGATTAATAATATGGAGAAACTGGATTAATAATATGGAGAAACTGGGCACTAGTGGTGGCTCACACCTGTCATCCTAACTACTCAGTAAGATGAGATATGAGGATCACATTTCAGAGTCATCACGGGCAAAAAAGTCCATGAAACTCTTACCTCCTATTAACTACCAAAACCAAAACAAAATAAAAAGCCAGAAGTAGAGTTGTGGCTCAGGTGGTAAGTTCACTAGCCTTGAGCAAAATAGTTCAGGGGCAGCACTTAGGCCCTGAGTTCAAGCCCCAGAACCAGCACCATTTAATAATAACAACAACAACGATAATAATGTGAAGCAAGGAGCAACATCTGATTCTACTTTTGTACAGTAACTAGTATTCATTGGTCATCTCTCCAATCTTATCGACTCCATCCCTTAGGTTTCAAATAAAGGGTCAGAAAGGGACTATTGTCATGAGACATCAGAACTGGAATTCCTCCACAATGGACAGGACTGGCTGATGTAGCCAGATCACTGACCCCAGATTCCAGTATTTTGAATTCATTTGTCAGTCTTTAGGCACACAGAATTTGAACAAACACTGTGTTGTAATTTTTGTTTTTCTTCAATGAACTTTGCAGAGAGTGAGTACTAGAAAAAACATTATTCTTCTCCTTAAGCTCTATATTTGCTTCCAGTGTAGTGTGGCAGGTCAGTGTTATCCCTAAGATGTCTGAACTTGCTGGTGCTCCTTTGGTTTCCCCAGAGCAGAGTGCAGTGCTGGCACAAGGAAGATTCTCTATAAATATCTTTTGAGTAGAATTGAATTGCTGAAATATAGCCAAAGGTTCTATTACCTCAGGGACATCAGAAACAGCAGTTTTTGTCTAGCTTGAAGTTACATCCTTATAGCTGCTAGATTATAGAGCTTTTCTATTAAGGAAAGACATATAGGTGTTATTTTCATGGTTCCATTATGCAATGGAAATGAAGGAAAGGAGAAACATGGGGGGCAATGAAATGTCAGAAAATTAATGATTATCTTGGAAACACAAATTGGGGGTGTTCAGAAGAATGGAGGGTGCATGCTGTAGATTTCAACTTGCAGTTAAAGTTTCAACTTCTTGAAAATAAACCTCTATCTCTTTGTTTTCCTGCTTTGATAAATGCTTGCACACCCAGTTTTTACTAAGGATAAGTGACATTGCATACAC
This sequence comes from Dipodomys ordii, assembly GCF_000151885.1. NCBI lineage: Eukaryota > Metazoa > Chordata > Mammalia > Rodentia > Heteromyidae > Dipodomys > Dipodomys ordii. The sequence continues at coordinate 4,560,080 of NW_012267330.1, read as the reverse complement.
ATATTGTTATTAGTAGTATTACTTTTTGCTAAATAACAGCTTTCTATGGTAGAAGTGTATTGAAGACACTGCGTATATTCGTGTAACTCTGAAAATGTTAGCCTACTGGGCAGAGATAATGCTCAGTGCAGATTAAGTGCAGAGGATTGTCAATTCTTACAGCTCCAATGTAGCTCATTGGAAAAGTGCACTCCATTGGCCATTTGATCATCTGTGTGACATCTGGGGACAGGCAGTTAGGTCTCTTCTGTTTTTTATGAAACTATAGCTTAGCCAAATTTGAATTGATTCTTTTTTGCTCAGGGAAAAGGAATCATCTTGGCAGATCTGGTTCTTTTGAGTATGTTTTGTGTTTGGTTTCATCAGAAGGGGCATTTGTATGTTTGGAATTGAGTGCCAAAATGAAGAGAAAGTTTCTACCATCTGTTATGGATTTGTTTAGGGATGTAGTAAAAGGTAAAAGTGGCACCTTGGCTTGCTTGAACTACTTCTGTGCTTGTGTTGAGACTCTTCCACCTTCCTTCCTCACCCCTCTGTTCAGGGCTGTGGTAAGCAGGATGGAAACAACTTGGCCGCCATCCTGAGTTCCACAGCTAATGTTCTTCCCCAAGATGGGAATGTTGGCACAAACTGGTGCTTAGCGACAGACTTCCCCAGCCTCCCTGGGGGAGCCTGGAGACAGAGTTCCTTCTCCCCTCTGTTGGGCCCCAGGCTGTAGGTCAGACCCAGGTCCTGATGTGAAACACTCCCCGGTTTTGGCAGTGGCCACACACATGCTGATGATGCTCTGTCATTGTAGCAACTGATTTGTTTCAGATTCAGTATGCGGTATCTGTGTATTGAAAACATCAAGGTTCAAGTCATTTTTATTCACTTGTAGGCAGACAATCATTGTGCCAGGGCTTTTGCTGATTCCAAATGGTTTATTGTCAAAGCCTGGATAATCGAGTCATGAGTAATGGTATGCCCTTAGAAGCTTCTTATATGCATTTGCCATTCAACTCCTCATACAGTCAGCACATAGGAATGGAGTGGAATGGGTTGTGCTATTCAAACACAGACCATGTTTTTGGTGTAGATCTTTCCCTGAGTGACCATACTTGAATTACCAATAGTCTTTGATAACTAACCTGTTTTAGAAAAGCCTCATTTCCTTGCTTTAATAATACATAACATACTTAGGGAGAAAGAATTCTAGCTGTTGCTAGCCTTCTTCTGGTTATAAACTAAGAATTAATTTGCCTTTTGCTATTAAGGGTTATGATAACTGCTAGGGGAAGAGTCCCTCCTATTGGGGTAAGAAGTAGCCTGAAGTATTCTCTAAATCAAACTGTGACTTCAAGTTGGTTCATTTCTCCCTCTTCAGCAAAAGACAATATGTGAGGAATTTTTATTGCAGTTCAAATCCTCAGCTTTTCAAAGTTGCTCTTTGAGTTTGCTCTGTAAATAGAGATTAGCTGCAAGCCCTCAATTTTGTTTCTTCGGCACCCAGAATGGTGCCTGGGTACTGAAGAAAAGTGCTCTCCCTCATTGCAAAAACACTTTAAACACTAGGTCCACTAGCAGGGAGGCTGAAATAGGCTTCCTATTGTTCAAATGGGTGTTTTAAGTGCTTTGCAGGTGTATCTTAGAGAATGGAGGTATTTATTTTTAATAAGAAGAACCCAAGAATAAAAACAATCACATCCTTGGAGAATTGCAGATCAAAGCTTTCTTCATTATAAAACAATGAAGGCCTCCATCCTAGGAGCAAGTAAATTCATTAATTTTTAATAGAGGAATAGGCTATAAATAGTCATTTAATTCTTTGGGGAGAAGATCATTTAAGTCGTATTTAAAAATCTCTCTAGTTAGGTGGTTTGGAGAAAAAGCCTGCTGTTGCCTCTAAGGCAGTGAATGTATGTGCCATTGAGAGACTTGTTCAGAAGCACTAAGGGTCTTTCATAATTACTACATTTCTATGCAGTGTGTGGTACAAAATTTTGTGCTGTAGCTCTACGTAGTTGTTCTTACTGAGCTAGATTTTTCCAAATGGCACTGTTAACAAGTAGAGTTGCATTCAGAAATAGTAATCAAATTCCAAAACTTTTCAGTTCTTCTCCTATTCCACATTTTTCCTCATTAGTTAAGGTCTCCTTCCACACTTCCAAATACATATGCTCCTGTCATAAGTGATCCTCGTGCATAGCTTCTTTCCTTTCCTTGTCAGCTAGCAGCCATGGTGTCTATTAAACAATCAGTCTCTGCTCTCCAGAGCATGACTGGCTCCATGAACAAGTGCGTGGAAGCTGCACAGGTCACCAAGGGCAGCTCTTGCAAAAGCACCTCTGCTGTGAACTGACTGCATTGGATTGGGCACAACATTGAAGACAGTGGCATTTGTTCAGAAGGCCTAAATGAGAAGAAATGTACAGGTAATGATCTTTAGCAATTTCAAAGCAAACAAGTTGTAGGTGATACAGGTGTATGCATAGAGGAATGCATTTGCAAAACTGCTGGACTAAGAAAAATATTTTGGAATCCAAGGTGAGTTAGAAAATGAGAAAAAAAATGGAAGTGTTGAGAGAAAGGTGCCATTGGCTCATACCTGTAAATCTTAACTACCAAAGAGGCTGAAAATCACACAGAGAGAAAGAGAGAGGGAGAGGGAGAGGAAGAGGAGAGAGAGAGAAAAGAAATGGAGGAAGGCAGAGAAAGGTTCATTAGGTGACTTGCATATGTATTATGTGATAGACCTTCAGCCCATCCTTAGCCACGGGAAGGAGGAGAAAGATACCCACAGTGATGAAACAGTCTCAAGCCTGGCCTGGTTCACCATTATCTCAGTCCTTGTGTCTGGAGGGGTGATGGATTCACCCCTGTGGGTGAACAAGTGGCTGTGCCTGGTCGGTGGTCTGCCCTGGCTTTTGGATGTTCTCTTCCTTTGGGATGGTTTCACCTTTGAACAGAAGAATAAGACACTGCTTTCATGAGAGGCAACTTCCCCTTTGTCACCACATGCTCTTCCACAAATCCTATCCTTCCTTGAACCCAAGGTGACACCTCAGTGGCTATGGGAAGAATGGCTCAGGTCACAGGATACTGATGCAAACTGGGATTCGAGGCTCAGCTTGTATCCTGCTTTAATCAATCCATGAGCCAACAGAGAAGTCAGTGTTTCTCAGTATGAAGTAGTTTTAACATCTCTTACATGATTTTCAGAATATTTCTGGAGTGGGATCCCTTTCATTGTTAGTACCTTGGTTCAGGTGACTATTTTTTTCTCTTCAGAGATCTTCCAATGCTCTCCTTGATTTTTCCTCCCTGCCTGATACCTAGTTACAATACATTTGCTTGGTAATATTGGTAAGCATTTGTTTAGATCATCTTTCTTCTCTGCTCAAACCACTCATGGCTTCTTCTCATCGAACTGAGAGGAACCTTCATGAAGACTGTGTTCAATCGTGCCGGTTATTTTTCTCTTACTGTTGGTTTTCCCTCCTCTGTGTGGTGGCTTTGCTATTCCTTGAGTATCTACCAGGCTGCCCCAACCTGATTGGCTTTGTTTTGTCTGGGGTCTTCAGCCTGCTGTGCTCTTCCGCTGTGGGGCTCACACCCTCCCCTGTTTCATATTGTAGGGAGACACCTTTCTCAAGGAAGCCTTCCCTATATGGAAAACTACATTTCTGTTCCCTCCTCCTGCTCTCTCACCCTTGTAGCTCTCCATATCATATAACCTTCCTATGTTTGATTATTGTTATTTATTTATTTAACTTTTCTATGTTTTATCAATATGGTCACTTATTTTCAGTTTCTCTCAAGTAGACCCCTTTAGGTGAAAACATTGTACTATATGGCTTTTGTCACCAATTGTGTCAATGAGTGCCTTAAAGTCCTTTTCCCATAGCATGCTATATGCATATTGAATAAGTGAGAGTTCTTTGCTGATGAGTCTACCTTTTTGTAGCCCAAAGTGAGGTTAGACAAGGTCAAGGCAGGCCATCAGGTAGCATCCAAGGTTGCCATGGTCAAAGATCTGCCCCTGTTTAGGGAACACTCCAGGACCCCCAAAAGACCTCCTGAAGAGGGGTGTTAAATGCTGACAGAGGTGATGAAAAAGTTCTGTTGTGGCTCCACATCCTGATCCTTAGGATGTTTGTCCAGCCAAGCAGACATTTCTGGTATAAATGTGTGAGGGACAAGAACAGTGATCCTTCTGACTTCATAATGCCCAGAATCATGATCAGAGACTGCAAGTCTCTGAGGAGCATGTGTTCTTTCACCCCTGCAAGTCCCAACAAATCTGGGTATTTGAAGGCATCTATTAAGCAAGCTTTACCTGTCAATCAGCTTGCTTGGCTGAGTTCACCCCATTGCCACTTAACGACCCACCTCCCCTTCTTCCTTTTCCCCAGAAGGCAAGAGAGGATGCTGTCTGGTCTGCCGGAACACTTAGTTGGTTTTTTTTTTCCTGGAAAATGACATCACTTTATTTCTGAAATAGTTCCAGAGAGATAAAAAGGAAAAGAACAACAACGAAGCGTGGATGGAAGTGTACTGGCAGATGTCACCAATGATCCCAGGTGCACCCATCCCTCCCTGGCCAGGGCCGCGCCGCTTCCCGGTGGTGCGGAGACATTGGATGTCTGTACAGCGAAAAGCTACTGTCTTCATGCTTTTCTTGTAAAACGCATTTATTCCAATACGCCTCCCAGGGTTCCCGTATATTGCCTTTATTACATACAAAAATATCCAGCTATCTATATTTGGGCATAACTTTCCACACCCCCTATGGGTCAGAGAGAATGGAGAACATCACATGCATCTCTGCACCCAGGATAGGGCCGGAGGCGGTGGTGTGCGAGCCCGGGATGGAGAAGAGGGGGCTGCACTGGAGATGGTCGGAGGCAAAAACCGAGCATGGCCTGCGCCCTGCGCGAGGCCACCTGTGCGGCTCCCACTCCCCAGCTTCCCAGTGACAGAGTTGCCCGCGGGGGTCCCCGCCCGCACAGCCCTCCCCAAACTGATGAGCCACGCACAAGCAGCTCCAGTCACAAATGAGACAAGGGGACAAAAGCCAACGGTGGTGTTGCCACGCTCCTGCTTGTGCAGGGAAGGCTGCCCACCTCCATTCCAGCAGTTACCGTCTGGGGATGTCCCTTCCTCCACAAGGGTGCGAGGCAGAGCTTCTTGTGTGGACACAGAGTTCTGAGGTCTACTAATGGATGCCCAGTCTCTGGGGTGTCTTCTTTCGCCCTCTCCAATGTGTAAGCCCCGTGTACTTGAACACCCATCCTTCAGACCAGCAGCTGCTTCTCAGCCTTCCCCCCCCCCCCCCCCCCCCCGCCCAAGTCTCTATCCTGGCTCCAGGGCTGGCCTCGGTCTCCATCCAGGTAACCGCGGAGGGGACAGCCTGGTGTCCCCCGGCAGAGGCCGAGCACGCTGTCTCCATAGTAAAAGACCCAGCAACCCCTTTGGTTCAGGTGATTTACCACGAGTATCTGGGTAAACACCACCACCAGGAAACTCAGGGCCTCCTTGCTCATGTCAGTCCCCAGTTTACAACGCACTTCTAGAGATTGCACCCAAGGCCTCTGCAGGCCAGGCAAGCACTCTACCACCCTAGCCACACCCCAGCACCATGGACCCCGCTTTAGTTCAGCTAGTTCAGAGCACAGTGCTTAGAGCCGGTGCTGGGTAGCTAGAGGAGCAAGGCCCTGCACCCATCATTTGCCATCTGCAAGAAAGATTTAGAGCGCAAAGCACTCCAACAAAATCCTGTTCCTGAGCGCCCTCCACCCCAACGCTAAAAACGCCTGCAGCCCGCGGTTCCCCGTGAGTGGTTTGGCCCCCAACTCCACCAACATTCCATACCTGTGCTCCTGTGTCTGTGCGTGCCCGCCCTTGCATTCTCTTGAAAGGTGCGCCTTGCTCTTCTACTTTTTGCTGCTGCCTCTCTGTAGCTGGCTCACTTTTGTGTTTGGAATGCAAAGGACCTGGACTGGAGACCTTGGGAGTAGACCCATCCCTGAGACACTTCCCTGGCAATGCCAAGATTCTTGCAGGTATTCTAATATCCATGGCTAGAAATAAACTGAAGGGCTACACAATAAGCTGCCTTTTCTGCCTTTCTGCTTTTCTCATAAAATTTCCCATCACTTTCACTACTCTTAGTGTTTTGCTTGAATTCTTCTCTTGATGAACTCAAGGATGGAGGTAGATTCCTGCACTTTCTGGTGACAAGATGACAGAAAAATTTATATATGTATATATGGCTAGATTCAAAACTGGAAAGTAAAAACTAAATCATCATCATCATAATAATAACAATCAATGAGCTTCCTTTCTACCACTTCCTTTTCAATGTTAAAGTACAGGAATGGGAGACAAAAAGTCTTATCTGTCTTTTTCTTTGGATCATTAAGAAGCTGGAAACTTTTAAAATTTCAGCTCATTTCTGGAGAAATGGAAATCCTGAAACTTACCTATTGTCCCTGTTTGGGATAGGCCTGGGTCACATCTCCATATTTTTAAAATTATAAAGCACACCCATATAGGCATATTTTGGGTAATAAGCCCAGCCTATACTCACTACTTCTAACAATTAGGAATTGCTAGATTGTGTTCTCCCAGCCTAGAAAGCATAAATATCTGAGGTAAGAAGCACCATTTTGAGTCTTCTCATGTGGACTAGGAAGTGTTTCTTTCCCCCCTTTTTCTATTTCTCCCTGCTTTTTTCCTATTATACTAAAATAGATCTTTGCTGAAAATTCTACCTGAAAGACTTACTTTCTTGAGGGCCTTCAGATGCTTTATCACAGATTTCTGTGATTTGCCAGGACACTGGAAAGGAGAAGTCCTACAACCTTTGCCCTCTTCTGGTGACACTAAATCTCTGTTTTCTTTGGTCATAGTATTTAATTGCAGATATCTCAGGCTTACTAGCAGAAAGAATTAACTGAGATTTTATGTAATTTTCTTGAGCTTCACACCAATTTCCTTATATTGCTGCTGAGGATTTCCCTAACTCATCTCAGGTTCCTTCCCTTATTAGAGTAGTAGTAGAAGGGTTAACTTGAAAAACTTAAGCCTGCAAGATAATATGTAACAGTCAAGCATTTACTACAGGTTATATTCTGCTAAACATTTCTACATTTTCTTGCGCTCTGTCACATCATGACATCATGCTGTTACACACACACACACACACACACACACACACACACACATTGGGGGAGAGTGGATATCTTCTCCATTTTACAAATAAAGATCTTGAGATTTAAATGAAGATCTTGAGAGGTTTAGTATTTTCTCAGTTCCACAGATACGTTGATAACAGAGTTAGGCTATTATCCCCCTAGGTGTATTAAGAAATCTGCTTGGTATGAAAGGTTTAAACTTGCCAGCTGAAGGGATCTTTGTCTCCAAGCAGGAGCTTCCTTTTGATTTCAGTGAGAGTCTGAGGGTTACACTCAAGCAATCAGGCCCAGGTTGGGGAGTGAGAGCAGAGTCAGCGTAAGTCCTCTTCTTTTTTCAAGAGTTGACAGAATGTGCTCTGCTCTATAGTCTGTGGAGGCAGAGGACATAAGGAGTGAAATAACAGTTGGGAAGAGGAGTGCCTATCTCCACTGGGGAGAGTTATCATCTCTACTTCCTCTTTTTTGACAGATTTGGTCCAAATATTGACCAAATAGTGACATCAAAAGTATTTTCTGTCATAAGACAATATTTTGGAAGTGAACTTTATAACTTGGGGGGGGGAAGGGGGAGGCAAGGAAAAGTGCGAGACACAGGAGGGAGGGGGTAACAATGTTCAACAATAAATGTACTCCCTTACCTTACGTATATAATTGTAACTCCTCTGTACATCACCTTGACAATAAAATTAAACTTAAAAAAATTCTAAAAAAAAGTATTTTTTATTTTCTAAGTTTGAATCAGGAAAACTCTTGTTGATTTTGATCACCAAACCCAGAAGATTGTTCAGAACCACCATGAATCTTTGGAGAGTCACAGCACTTCTCTTCCAAAAGGCATTCCAAACATTTGGAAAGACCCATGAGTTCTCTAACACATTGGTGTCTGTCTCTCCCCAGAACCTTGGCATGCATTTTTTCCAGTTTAGTTAAATTTATCTCTCATTTCCCTCTGGTGAGTTGTAGCTGAAACTGAGCTAGGAGAGAGAATACAATAGAAAATTTACAATTTGTTTTCAAAGAGAAGTAATATAGAACTATCACAAGCACTAGCTTTTTTTTTTAATAATGGCTGTTTAGTCCCTCAAGCAAAATATGAATTTGTGTTATAGTGTATAGTGGATGTTTGTATATGAAAGTTTGGTCAATGCTTGACTCCTTTATGTGTAATCCAAGGCAAAAATTATGGATATGAAAGCCAAATAAGTATCTCTGTTGACTTATATTGATGGCCTGGAACCAAAGCACAGCCTGTTGGTTAAATATATTCTTAGATTAATGATAAACAGAAGAATACTTTCTTAATATGGTAATTGTGCATCTTTAGCCTAAGTGTGTGACTACATTAAATATGGGTTCGCCATTATTATCCGTAGGAAGAGAAGGCGTTAGGTTACTTTTAATGACTCCAGATGTCCAGAACTGTATTTTTCCTCAAATTTAAGTGTACCTCCAGCAGTAATTTTGAAGCTTGGGGATGTTGAACATAACCATGAGGTGATACAGCTGTTTTTGTCTGTGAGGAAACTTAATTTGTCTGACACTTGCCTTCTGTCTTCCAAAAAATTAGCACAGACAGTTTTAAAACACAGAATCGAGATCCAGTGTTTATTAAGTAGATCTAGCTTATGTCTCTTCATATATTGGTGACTGTGTTTAAAATTTGAAATTGGATTGCATGCAGCAAATTCTTCATACTTGAAATGAGATGTTTATTTCTTTTGTTTTCTTTTTTATATTAGGTGATATTACATGAGAGGTTACAGTTACATAAGTAAGGTAATACGTATATTTCTTTTTTTTGGGGGGGGGCGGTCCGGTCGTGGGGCCTGAACTCTGGGCCTGGGCGCTGTCCCTCAGCTCTTCAGCTCAAGGCTAGCACTTTACCGCTTGAGCCACAGCACCACTTCTGGCTTTTTTTTCTGCTTATGTGGTGCTGAGGAATCGAACCCAGGGCCTCAAGCATGCAAGGCAAGTACTCTACCACTGAGCCACCTTCCCAGTCCCTATATGTATATTTATTGAGACATTTATTTAAAAGGGACATTTCAATGTGGAATCTAGGATCACTTATTGGGAATCTTCTATAAGCCTGGCAGTGAGCTAGATGCATACTTTATACAAAAACTTGCCTTTCCTTCTGGACTCTGACACTCGATGTGGTGGCACATCCTAAACACTTGTGAATGAAATAGGATCTCTATTACTTGAAATTACAGAGAAGAATGTGGCAACATGGGACCATAACAAAGGATCGCTGTTGCCTGAGGAAGATGAAGTGAGAGCTAGAGAGCTAGATGAGATACCCAGTTGCTCCAAGTCATGCTCTCTGCTCTTCTCTTAGTGGAGAAAGTTTGGTTACAAGAGGGCTGAGTGTGTTATCAGTTGGAAAAGTGACCGTGTTTTACATATATATATATATATATATATATATATATGTACATATCTATATGTAATCTCCTATCAAATGCTATGGTCATGAAGATGATATATTGGAGTTATGTGATCATAGGCATGGTTATAATTTTCTTCTTTATATTCATATATAATGTCTAAATTTACACAAAGCAATGTGGTAAAGAATATTAATACTAATAAATGGTTAGTAGAATTTACTCTGTTTTTCTTTCCTTTTTCTGTCAAAGGTAATTTACTTGCTTGTTGAAAATTTAGAGACTATTAATGAATTCAAAGAAGAAAATGGTAATGCGTATGATCACATTATCCTAATATTCAACTATGGTAGCATTTTAAAGTAGGGTCTCTATGCCACATATGTTCTATTTGAAAACATGGCTTATATAGATACGGATATAGAAATAGAAGTAGATGTAGAAGTAGATGTAGATGTAGATGTATGTGTGACAGTACTGGGGTTTGAACTCAGGGCCTGTATACTCTCTCTGAGCTTTTTCCCTCAAGGCTAATGCTCTACTTGAGCCACAGCTCCACTTTCAGCTTTTTGATAGGTAATGGCATATAATTGTTTTATAGACTGTCCTGCCCAGGTTGTAATCCTGTATCCAAACTGTAATCCTCAGATCCTAGCCTCCTGAGTAGCTAGGATTTCAGGTGTGAGCCACCAGTGCCCAGCTCAGATCCCTTTCTATGCTAATGATTTGTGTTCTTCATTGGCCAATTAAAAATGAATGGACTTGTAGGTTGAGGGGTATCTCAAAGAGAGATCAGGGATGTTTCTCACATCCTGGAGACTGGTCATTGAAGATTTGGGGGAAAGAACCAGGCTCTGTTTATAATAATAATGTAGTATCTCATGTTGATATGGCCATTTAATTTTTCAAAGGTACCCTGGGCCTCACAGCATCCCAAGAAATAGTTAAGGCAGGTTTTGACTTTGTCTAGATTTGCACATGAGAGAATGAGATACTGGGCCAAATCTGATTGCCCATATGTGCGTTTTTGATTAGCTGTTCAGATTTCTAATCAAATGGCATTTTACCACAGTATCAAATCTATAGATGTCAAAATCTACTATGGCTGCTATAGTAGAATACCATCAACTGGGTGTTCTAAAAACAGAGACATATTTTCACATCCAGAAACTAGGAAATCCAAGATAAAAGTTTTGGCAAATTTGACTCTAATGATGGTGCTCTTTCTGGCTTAAAACAACTGTCTTATTGCTTTGTCCTCCCATGACCTTTCCTTGGTGTGTGCACATGGAAAAAAAGAGCATTCTCTGGTGTCTCCTTCTATGAGAACACCATGCCTATCAGATGAGCCCCACACATTTATGACCTCATTTAAACTGATTTCCACGGAGGACTTTCTCTACTTCAGTCACACTGGCATTTTGGGGTTTAGCATATAAATTGGAGGTTGGGGGAGAACATACATACATCAGTGCAGGTGGTCTCCAAATAATTACCATATGCTTTGGTAGAAATAAGCACAGCCCCATTTTGGATCATAACATGGGGAAGGAACCCATTGGGGAGTGATGTATGAGACATGCCCCGAGAGACATGTAGGTGTCAGATGGGAAAGAAGACAGCAATAAATGATTGACACCATGGTGCTGCCTATTTCTAGCACAGGGAAATAGCTGCAGCTTAGTATTTTCATTTTATGTTCTGTCTGTTCTTACTTCCTTGTAAAAAGAATATCATTTTTGCTGGATATGAAACTTCATAAGCCAAGCAAATCCTCTACCCCTTGACCTCTGTATTTTTAATATGAATAAACTAAAATAAAACAAAGTAACATTTAGATCCTGGGGTCAGATGATTATCGGAATATTAACTCTCAGCATGCATTACTGGTTTGCACTTCTAAATTTTGTCTTCTCAAAGAGATAGCTAAAGGACTTAGCAATATTTGCAGGATCCCTGTCCTTGTTCTTCATTGATCTCTCCTATTGTGGTTCGCTTGCATTACTTCTTGACCACAGGCATGGTTTTTCTATCACCTCAGCCATGGCAAATTTGCAATCTCAACTTGACTGCTAAGAAAAGGATACCAGAACTGGAGGATTTCTTTTCTTTTCTTTTTTATTGTGAAAATACTGTACAGAGGAGTTACAATTACATGGGCAAGATAATGAGTACCTTTCTTATCAAGCATGGTAGCCTCCTCCTTTGTTTCCCCTTCCCATCCCTTCCCATCCTCCCCCTGCCCCTCCACCCAATCCTC
>NW_012267330.1:4474449-4548202 GCF_000151885.1 Dipodomys ordii | reverse complement strand
CCCCCCCCCGCAGAAAGTTGTAAAGTTTGTTTTCGACATAACGACTTGTACATCTCATTGTTGCAATGGGTCCAGCTGTATCCCTATTTAAACCATTTGTTTTTCCCCTTCCCCTCCACAAATTATACCGACATCAAATGCAGTGAAAGAGCAGGGGTTATACTGTGGGGGAGGTACATACAAAGCAACAAAGAAATAATCTTATAAATGTGTTAGAAACAGTCGCATGAAAGAAAAAAAAAACATTTGAGTACATATCTTAGGAGGATTTCTATACAATGCATTCCTCAAGTCACAGTCTCATTTCCTCATTCAACTAATTTACTACTTACCATAAACTTTGCTAAGTGGAAGTGGGAGGAGAAAAAGCAGAGTAGAGCAGTTCTTCATCTTACACGGTATAACAGGCTAGTGCACTCTGAGATGTGGAGAAATAGGAAGCCTTCTTCAGCCTATGCACAGACTTTTCACAGAGGTTGCTGGGAGTCTTTGTGGAGAAGGCTTCTGTGGCTGCCCTCAGAAGACTGAGCCAGGTTAAGGAACTTACCATGGGTCCTGGACAGGTGTTGAGGGAAAAGGAAGTAGTGACTTACTGGCTATGTATTTGCTATTGAACCCTATCTGAGTGCAATTATGTCACTGAATTACAGAATCACAATCAATTTGAGGATCAACTTCAATGGAGAAAAACTACCAGTCTTCCATGATGATCAACTATTTTATGTTTAAATATTTGTTGAAGGTCATTTTGATCTTCAGTAAAGTTTATCCTCATAGATTCAATTTGAGGCTCTAGTGAAAGCTGGTTCTCTTCTTGAGAGAGCAACCCCTTAATTTTCTGCATGAGTTTCTTAATTAATGTGCTTCTACAAAGGCCTGAGATGGAGCCAGTTCCTCTGCTGACTGTGAAGGGAATGGATCACAAAACCTTTACTATGTCTTAGATATTGTAATTCTTACTGCAGGATACACAATAATCATCTTGGATGTTGTCTAAAGTCTTGGACTCATCTTGGTAATCGATAGTTTGGGAGGAAACTTGGGCCTCAGATTGCAGTGAATCTTGGAGAGCATGTGTAGCCTCTACCAGCTTTTGGTGGATTGAACAGCTGACTTCAGTGTAATTGTTCTGGTCAGAAGGTGATAGGACATTGTAATAGAGGAGGCCATAGTAGAAATTTATCTTTCAGGGTTTGTGCTTCTTGTACAAGTACAACTGTATTCTTGTCCAGTACTATACCCATGCTATTCAAGCTTCCCCTACCTGGACACTCAGAATTACATTTCGAACCTACTATTTAGAAATCATTACAGAATTTTGACTAGGAATATGTATTTAAGTTCATAGGCTATAGAATTAGAGGGAAAAAGCCCAAAAAATAAAAATCTTAATCAGAAGCACCTTTAAGCACATTACTTAATGTTATCTTTTGTAAAGTAGAAGAATATGACATATATATTACATGATATACATATTAAAGATTGTGTAATTGTCAAAGCATATGGTGTACCCAGAGAACAAGTGCTGTGTTACATTATACCGGGTACAGAAGAAGGACTCAGTAGCAGTGGTTGTTATGGCAGCTGCCTACTTGTAAGGGCCAATCTCATGACTGTCTGGACCTGGAGAGCCACTCAAGTAGTGTCAGTGCTGGAGTATCACTATCTATCCACTGATCTAAGAGCAGGAATTGCGTTTAGGAAGCTAGTAATGTGAAATGCTTGTCAGGTCCAAGTTGTCATGGCCCATCTGTTTCACAGATTTTTGGCAGTCAGTAGAATAAATGGATTCAATGTTTAATTGACATCAAGGAACACTGGAAAGGTCGACAATGAAATGGAGCTGATCTCATGGTTTGCCTGCATTTTCTACTTCACCTCGACCTCCTTCTTTGCCAGGATGGTGCGTAAGACATTGCTGCATGTGTACATGCTTCCATGAATCATGACAGGCCTCTTGCTGTAGCTTTCCCTCGTCTTGGAACTTCCTTAGGTTTGAATGTACATCTCATGATATTTGGACAGGACAATGACCCAGAGCAGTGAGTGTTAAGGCCTGTTAGTAATTACAGCCCCACATGTGTCAGGTTGTCCCAACTTCAAATAAACAATAAAACTGAAGCTTCAGCATTTGTTATCTTGCTTCTAATCCTGTCTTCTAGTAAAAAGCAAACCACTGTATGTGAAAGGAGAAGAGGAACAACCAAAGAATTAGAAGCTCCATGTAGGTGGATGCTTAGAGTTGGCTGGATTTAGTTCCTAACTGGTGCAATCCTCCTTCATGGTCACCTTGAATTCCTTTCATACTCCAAGGAATTCTTATAGTGTTTTAAATTTTTGTAAATTATCTTTAAGTAGTTGTGCAAAGGGGTTTCAAATCAAAATGTCAGTTTATGAGGACGAAGCATCTTGATCAATGTTAGCCTGTTCACCTGTCTCCCCCATTTCAGTGTTTCACTTAAATCATTTGTTTGCAAGTTTCTCCAAGCTTTTTATGGGAGGGCTGATATTAGTTTATTATTTTTTTCCTGGTCTCAGAGAATGTCTAACAGAAACATTTCTCAGTATAAATATTTAACCACTATTCAACTAAATGGGTGCATGTTTGAGAGGAATAATGAGAAGTAGATTGTGTCATTGAGACTGGCCATTATTTTATCAGTGACTTGTTTAGATATTTAATTGCAACACTAATATTCAGACCATTTAGAATCTCTTTTTTAAAAAAAATTATTGTCAAGGTGATGTACAGAGGGGTTACAGTTGCATAAGTAAGGTAGTGATTACATTTCTTGTCTAACTTGTTATCCCCTTCGCTCGTTTTTCTTTCTCTTTCTTTCCCTCACCCAGTTCCTCCCCCCAAGTTGTACAGATCATTTCCAACATACTGTTTTAACAATAATTTTAAGTCTTAATTCAGTCTCCAGAAAAAACTCATGTGCATATTCAGTGTTTTCCCCTCCACCCATGACTGTTTGAAAAGCATGCTTTTGCAGACATATTGTGTTCTGTGTCCTGAGGGTTTCTAAGTGAGTGTGGTTATCATTTAGAATTCTCCCACCTGCTTCCAGATGTCAAAGGAGGAGAGGATAGCTCTTGAGAGCTCATCAATTCTGCTTCAGTGGACACGTTTTAGATGCAGATGGATAATTTTGTCTGTAGATTCTTCTTGGAAATCTTAAAATTGTCCACAATCTGTGAAAAATTGTGTTTTATTGAGTAGATTGAGAAGGTAGGATGGCAGTAATTAGTAAGAAATTCTGTCCAGCTTAAACTGCAAAGAATGAGCCAGCATTTGCCTTCCTGGTAGTAAGCTCTTTTCGGAAGAATGAGCTTGTTTCTGTGAGCACAACAAGGAAATGGGGGTGGTGAAGACATTCAGGGTAAGACAAGTGGTGATTGACAGCCCAGCTGGTAGAGATGGGTAATTGGAAATTCATGGCACATAAATCTCCCAATACTTATCTTGAAGCACAGGAAGAGAGGAGGTCTGAGCAAGGAATATTTAACTCTTTCACAGGCATCTAATAAACTATCAAATCTTTAAATTCTTCATTTTAACTTTAATTAACTTATTGTTTTCTGTCACTGAGAGATAAGTGCATCTGTTTAAGGAAACTACTCTGAGCATAGTAAATGGAACTATGCAAGTCAGTGGGAAAAGTTCTTTCATTATTTAGACTATAGAGCCCTTTCTCAAGGTTCCATTCCTGTAAAGAGCAATGCTTTACTTACTCCTGCCTTTGATGCATGTCTGTTTTCTCTTTGTACAGTGGTATATACTTTGTGTTGTCTTAACTTTCTAGTTTCCACATTGGTATTAAAAAAAACAGGGTGCTATTAGATTAATAGAAAGTGACTTGAATTACAACTAGTGGCATAGGACAAGGACAGTTATGCTTATTGGAATCTCATGCTTTGTTGAAACAGTTTGGGTCTTTGGTTTTCTGAAATAGACAGTTTATCTTTGTTTGATTTGCTTCTTTATAACTTATTAATGGTAGCCATGTAGGGACTTTTGTGTGTTTGTTTGTGTGTATATGTGTGCACGTGTGTGTGTGTGTGTGTGTGTGTGTTTGTTATGTCCATTGTGGGGCGTGAACTCAGGGTCTGGTTGCTGTCCCTGAGCTCTTTTGCTCAAGGCTAACATTCTACCACTTAGAGCCACCACAATACTTCCAGTTTTTGAGTAGACATTTGGTGACAAGAGTCTCTTGGAGATTTTCCTGTCCAGGCTGGCTTCAAACCATGATCTTCAGATCTCAGCCTCCTGTGTAACTAGGATTACAGGCATGAGCAACCGACACCCAGATATTTAGGTACCTTTAATTTATTTATTTTTCTTCAGACCAGACAAACCTATCCTCCCAAAATAACTAAGTTTCTCCTTTTCTTCCTCCTCCCAACAATATCATATGTTTTGAATTTAACAATGTACAAGTGAGACCCAGGCTCTCTCACCAAACATAAGGGAAAGACATCCTGGCATCTTTCTGTAAGTGGGACAGATCTCCTGAGAATTGATCTATTTTATCAGCTTAGTGCTGAGTCATTAGTTTTCTTGTTGGAGTTCAGAACACTTACCCAAGTTCCTTGGATGCATGAAAATCTGTGGCCATATCTGTTATTTCTGGTTGGCAAAGGACTTACTATGTTGGGTATTAGAGGTCCTGCAGGTGAGCCGAGCTGCTGTGTCAGAGCTAAGTCTTCATGGCATCAGACTTTGGAGGAGTGTTATTCCCTGGCATTTGAGGTCTGGAAGGGAGCAGACACTGAGGGTTATGCTTTGGTACACAGCAGAAGTGAGAGTTATTATAAAGATGGGATACAGGCTATACCCATCAGCCTGAGGTAATGCACTGAGCTTTGGAATTGCTGAGTATTTCTTCACTGGAATAAAGAAAGACAAGTCCACTTGCTGAGGCCATGGAGTTAGGAAGCCCACCTTACCACCTACTTTGTTCCAGGAGGCAACCTAATCATCTGGTGAGATCAGGTTTTGAGATGAGACAGTAGAGTTGGACTAAGGAAAGGGATATAGTGCAGACAAAGATGCCATAGTCTTTCTTGTCCTTTCTGAAGCCCTTGAAGGCTGCTTTATGATTCTAATAAGTGAGTATTGTCTCACAGAGTGCACAGAAAAAGAAGACAATGAATTCATATAGATTCCATGTGGAACAAGGTAATGGCAGGGAGGTGGATCCCAGAGAATGGGTGAAGACTTATGGTTGACAATCACAGCAGGCAAACTTAGGTAGCAGTGATTATCAAGCTTTTAAAACCGTGTTTTCCGTCTTCAGAATTACTGCGATTAATATATGTCTCTTCCTTGAAGGAAACAAAAAGCCACATCTTCATTTCAACAACATCAGCAGTAGCTGTCAGCATTGCAAACAGAGGCTGTACAGGAGACATTCTCAGGTTCATTGGTAGGTTACATTCACTTTTGTCATGTCTAATGAGGCCTGCTGTGAACTGTAGTTTTTCATGGTCCCTATGCCTTGAGAAGCCAAGCCCTCCCTCTGCAGGCCTACCCAGTTCACCCTTCACAAACTGCCCTTACCCATGCCTTTATTCCTCATTCCATACATCCAATGGATTCTATGTAACAATGGAGGCCAACATGTGATTGTAGTTATCTCATTAGGGTCCAAATGTAGGTCATATAGTCCAGATGTGTGGCCATGGTTCTTTGCTCTTTTTTCTTTCTTTTTCTTTTTTCTTTCTTTTTGGTGATACTGGGCTCAGAGAATCATGCATGCTACTACTTGAGTCATGCCTCTATCCCTGCATGTTTTGTTGGTTATTTTGGAGATGGAATCTAGCCAACTCTTTTGGCCTGGGCTGACTCTGCAGATCTCAACTTCCTGAGTGAAGTGAGTGCCGCCAGCACCCAGCTTGCTTATTACAGTTCTTATAGCTAGAATTTTGTCTATACTAAGTCTTGCACCAAAATTTAACTTTTTAATCAAGTCATTTTTGTGAGCTTGTTCCATCGGTGTTGTGTGGAGGGTTAGATATCCTTACTACATTACTGAATCTGTATGTCCTGGGACACCATAAGGACTTCAAAGGAAGCTGGACACTGGTGTCTCATGCCTGCAATCCTAGCTACTCAGGAGGCTGAGATCTGAGGATCGTGGTTCAAAGCCAGGTTGGGCAGGAAAGTCCATGAGACTCTTATCTTTAACCCATGAGAAAACTGGAAGTGGCGCTGTGGCTCAAGTGTTAGAGCCCTTGCCTTGAGCTGAAGAGCTGAGGGACAGCGCCCAGACCCAGAGTTCAAGCCCCACAACCGACAAAAAAACAAAAAAAAAAACAAAAAAAACTTCAAAGGCAGGGTATTTGTCTTACTTTCCTCAAGAGTAGGAAATGAATACAAATGCAGGCTGTTTTGTCAGTGGCTTTGTAACTGCTCTTCCTCCTGTCCAGAGCACAAAAGTGCTCAATGTTCAACTTGATCATTTCATCTTAGGGAAATATTCTCCAAGCACTGTATTTAAAATAGAATTTTCTTTTCCTCCCAGTCACTACCAACAAACTGCTGTCTTCACAGCACAGGTCACTGTGTGAAATTTTGTGTTTGTGTCTGAGGTCTTAAGATCTAATTTAATTACCTAATGAAAGCTCTCTTGAGAGGTAGGTTCTCTCTCGTTTTCTCTCTCTCTCTCTCTCTGTCTTCCTGTGGCTAGAACTTTACTCTTGGCTAGGAGAAAACCTTTATGTGTTTGTCAATTACATAATTATATGAATGGTATTTGGTTGCCCTTCTGGTCTAACTCGATACTTTTTATTTTATTTTAATTATCTTTAAGTAGTACAAAGGAGTTGCCATTCAACAAAGTAGTCTATGAATACAGCATCTTGGTCATTCTCATGCCTTTCATCCTTCTTCCTCATCCCTCCCAACCCTACCTCTTCCCTTAATTTTATTAATTTTGTAGGATATTCATTACATTTTATGATTCTATCTTCCCCCTTCCTCTCTCTGCACCCTCCCCTGAATCCCCTCTCCCATTTCATTTACCTATTTCTGGTGTTTATTTTGTTAGACTGTGAGTTAGTCTTCTTTATATTTTAATATATGTACTGGGGTTTACTTAGAGCAAAAGTGATGCCCCTTAGCTTTCTCGTTTAAGGATAGCACTCTACTATTTGAACCATAGCTCCACTTCCAGTAATTGGAAGTAATTCCAGTAATTGGAGGTAAGAGTCTCTTGGACTTTTCAGGCCTTGCTGGCTTTGAGTTGCAATTATCAATCAGATCTCAGCTTTCCAAGTAGCTATGATTACAGGTGTGAGCCACCAGCATTTGGCTAACATTATTATTATTAGTAGTAGTAATAGTGGTAGTATTTGTACAAAGGGGTTTCAGTTCAACATATCAATATATAAGTATAATCCATCTTAAATTCTTCACAATTTTTCAGTGTCTTTCTCTCTTTCTGACATAGTTGGAGGTACACTGGTACCTTGAAGACAATAGTAGCATGGTGGCATTTTGCTTTTGCCATATTTGGTTCCTTGCTTCCAACCTTTTATGAGTTTTCTCTAGCAAATGTTGTGCAGAAGAATTCTTTTTAAGTTCTGAAACATAAAATTCTTTACTGATGTGCCTTCAATGACAAGCAGCCCAGGGTCAGGGCTTGGCTTTTGATCTCCATTGTTTTTCTCAGCTGTTTGTCTTTGGCAGTCAGCTGGCCTAGGCTAATATATGAGTAGCATTTGAGAAGTAAGAGAGCTGGCTTGTGTGATTTTTCAACCCCCTTTGGGTTTTTGTTTTCCTTTTCTTTTTGTCCTTATTATAACTGACAGTATCATACAAGTAAGTATATGTGGTTGAATGATCTTGTGTGCATGGCAAAGGAGACAGTGAGCCATAATAGATAAATCTGTGATCAGAGAGTCTGGTGCCTCTAGCTGCTTGGGTGCAGAAGGTCTCTCTTGTTCTCTAGGATCTGATTCCTCTTATAAGGAGTGAAGGATAGACACTGAATGCAACAATTCTATGTCAGGATAGGTACCAACTTTGCCCATTTCTTTGTGACATGGGCGGGGGGGAGTGGTGGGTAATGAAGTAAGAGGCAGAGAACAAGTCTAGTAAGGTGGATGGCAAATCCTACCCCATTCTTTTTGCTTTCTTTTTTTTTTTTCTTCTTGTGCTGTACTGGGTTTGTATTCAGGGCCTAGACTCTTGAGTTCAAGAATGACAACCTACTAATTGACCACATTTACATGTTTGACTTTTTCTGATTAATTAGAGATGAGTCCCATGGACTTTCCTGACCAACTGACTTCAAAGCACAATCTTCAGTTCTCAGCTTTCTGAGACTAGGACTACAGGTTTTGAGCCCAATGCCTGGCTTCCAGCACTATTCATAACTGTTGACACTTACATACTTGTTTGTCTCAACTTTGGGGCTCAGAACTGGCAGTTAACTTGTTGCTGTTTCTGTATTCTGAGTGAGGTACTCATTTGCTTTGCAGTTATTCTGGATGAGCAGAGAGTTTTCAATTATTAAAATATCAGATGTCATATCTTCATCATCTGTATGGTTTATATTCAGTCTAGAGTTTTGTGCTGATATTTGCTTGCTTGTTTGAGGTTAGGGTGCAAGTATGATGTCCCTCCCCACCCCAGCCCCCAACCTTTTTCCAGGACCCAAACAAGCCCAGAGTGGTTCAGTGTGGCAGCCTCACTCTGGAGAAACTTCAAGAAGTCCATAAACATTATCCTAGTGAAAGGCTAGAGTCAGGCCCTCCACCTGTGTTAGGGATGCAAGGGTACACACATTCATTCACCCCTGGATACTCACAGACACACACAGACACCACAGCAAGACCATATCCACCAGGAGGAGGTCAGAGGCCACTTGGGTTGGATTGATAATCATTAGCATAAGTGGTGGAAACTGCCTAACAAAAGACACAAAGCATTTCTTCTTTGTGAAGTTTTAAAATACTACTGGATAATAACCTTTGAACCTCCTGGTAGTTTCATGTTACAGAAACTGAAATTCTAAGGAAAAATACCCTTTGTCTGTGGAATGGCTGTGTAATGAATAAACTGAAAACTGGCAGTTGATTGTGAAGATGTAAATTGTAACTCTCTACCTAATCCTTTCTCCTGTTAAGCCTGCTATTCAAAAGACTATTTTATTTCCTAGATTTTTTTTTTCCTTCAGCATTAGCACCATTTATGTTAAGTTTAATTTAGGGGAAAAAATAGGAGAAAAACACTGCTAAAATCTGGTTGATAGAAATTAGCTTGCTGAGGAGAAATATCTAAACTCCATGCTTGCGTGTAGAAAAAGCTGTGTTTACAGTTTCTGTATTTGTAAACATTTATTTTTTTTGCTGGCAAAAAAAAAATCAAAGCAGAACTCTCAGTACCACTTGGAATGAGAAATCTTCTCAATTTGGTATTTATTATTATTATTTTAAATAAGTTTTTTTATTGTGAAAATACTGTACAGAGGAGTTACAATCACATGAGCACGGTAATGAGTACATTTCTTATCAAGCATTGTTGCCTCCTCCTTTGTTTTATTATTATAATCACTGTTTTTTATTACTCATTTAACAATTATGTGGTGCCCATTAATTGTCTCTCAGTGTTATGCTAATAGTGATTCCAGGAAGGGAAAGAAGTCATTTCCTGTAAGTTGGCTTACTTTAATTTTATTCACCAAAATGGTATTTACTTAATAACAACTATGGAAATAAGCAGGCTTTGTCATCTTTATTTTAGAGCAGAGCTAATGAACAGTGCTGGAGCTTCTGGAATAGGGGCTTGGGAGAGCTATTCAGAGTGTGAATCAACGATAGGGATCCAAACTCATTAGAGAATTTGCATTTGGATCAAAGGCCATTCAGTGTCTACCACTGCTGTGGTGAGTGCATGGTTGCTTGATGGATACGCATTAATGAGGTGAATTGAGAGCCCCTGCACAACTTTATATCCTCTTTATTTGGTTAGTTTTCCAAAAGTGTTTTTAGATTTGGAGGCACCATTTCCGATGGGTGATGCATTGGTAGTAATCTTTGGATTCCGTTGCATTGTTCTCTCTTGCGTGTTCCCCTCTGTTGCACAGTAATGGGGATTATTTTCCCATTTGTCATAAGGAGATTCCCATCACTGTACATCAGTCTGAGAGAGAGAAAGGGGAATTGTTAGGTAGATAGAAACAAAAAGTGGTGGACATAAGCTGTGGCAGATCCTGTCATCATGTTTCTTCTTTGCACAGTGCATCTGTCTTCTGCTCAAATGCTTCTTCCCATAATGCTGTGAGTTCTAACTGAAATATTTCTTTTCCTAATGCTCTGGGATCACTACTCAATCAATGGAAAGAGCACAGTACAAAACCCAGGGGACAGAAATGGGAGGAGCCTCGTACTTTAAACCTGCTTCCCAGGGAACTCCTCCATTGGCCTTGGAGGGGTGAATGTGAAGGTTCATCCATCAGAACTCCTCTGTAGGCTGGCTCTGGGTAGGCGGAGTAGTGAATGGGAAGGTTCATCACTTTCATTCATGGTTTTCTTTTCACTTTCAAGTAAACTTACCCTGTTTACCTTAGACATTTTCTTGCCCTTTAATTCTTTAATGGATAGAGAAAAATAAATAACCAAGCCTGGATGTGCTAGAAGCTTCTGTCCAGAGAGTAAAAGGTTTTCTATTGTTTTTTAATTGTAAAGATACTGTACAGAGGGGTTACAGTTACATGTGTAAGGTAAGGAGTATCTTTCCTCCCTCCTTTGTTTTTCCCCTACTATCCTTTCCCACCCCACCTCCCTACTCCCAAACTGTAAAGTTTGTTTCCAACATAGTATCTTGTAAGTCTCATTATTACAATGGGTCAGCCTGTATACTTGTTTCAGCATTTTGTTATTTCCCTTCCCCTCCACAGATTAGAAAAATGTTTATGCAAGATGCAGAGCACCAGAATCAAATTCAGTGAAAACAGAAGTTATACCATGAGGGAAGAACATACAAAAGAAACAAACAGGGCTAGGAAGGTGGCTCAGTGGTAGAGCACTTGCCTTGCATGCATGAGGCCCTGGGTTCTATTCCTCAGCACCACATAAGCAAAAAGGACAAAGCCGGAAGTGGCACTGTGGCTCAAGTGATAGAGCCCAACCTTGAGCTGAAGAGCTGAGGGACAGCGCCCAGGCCCTGAATTGAGGCACGACAACCGAACCCAAAAAAGAAAAAAACAAATCTTGTGTCCCTATCTTGGGGTTCAGTTCGCTTTTAAACTGTCTTTAAGTAGATTTACAAAGGAGTTGCCATGGAACAAAGTGGTTTATGGATATAATGCTTGTGATCAATGTCACCTCTTCTAACATTTTCATCCAACCCTCCCAATCAACTCCTTCCCCCACTTTTCTTAATTTTGCAGTATATGTGTTGAATTTGTTTTTTCTGTTTAATGAAACAGTTTACATATACAATGCATATTGATCTGTGTCATACACTTCAACAGCATTCTTACCCCCCTTCATTCACCCACTCTCTTATTTTTCTTAATTTTTTTGGTATATATCATGAATTCTTAACTACATTATCCCCTCTTCCCTCCTTCATTTGTTTATCCCTCTCCCCTTGGCGCCCATCCCCCTCTCCCCCATTCCCCTTGCAAGTTTGCAAGTGCCCATTTCTGGTACTTATTTGTTGGGCTTTGACTTAGTCTTTCTAAAGAATTATACTACTTGAGCTTTCCATAGACTCTATAATACTTCAGTTAATTTATTTATAACCAATTTTCTAACTTTGAAAAGTCTGATCTGTATATTTAACACTTTGAAGTACTAACAGTGGATTTGCTTGTGTGTTTATTTGTTTGGGTGGCACTGGCATTTGAACTCAAGGCTTTGCAATTGCTAAGCAGACAATTTGAGCACCACCTCTAATCCACTAACTTGTCTATAACATAGAACTTAAAGAATTGGGCCCTATACTTTGAAGGCAGGGTCAAGGGCTTAGTATTTTGCTCTTCTGGAATCTTGGAGGTTTTTGAATTTCTGGCCATCAAAATTAATGTATACAAACAATACATTTATTAGTTGGCTTTGAATTTCAGTATCACACAGTGTAGGTGCTTCACTCTTTTAATTTTCTTTGTGAGGTTGTAAGGTGAATCCAGTCGGCGAGATACAGAGTCTTTATTAGAAAGCCAGCGTCTGCAAGCAAACTACTGTCACAGAGACCTGTAGCTCTTCTAATACACTGAACATGCTTAGAAAACTGAGATATGAGAGCTGGAAAGGAAAGAAATTACAGAAAAACAATACCAAAAAACTGAATCACTCCCATGGAAAGCTGAAGTGGGATACTATGTTGATTAGAAGAGGGCCAGAAAACAGGAGACACCTGAGACACGAGGCATGGTATACCTGCACTTAAGCTTACCTGCACCTAAATAGTGTCAGGGGCAGGGGCAGGTCACAGGAAATGCAAGAGTTTCCCAAGTTTAAGGCACGAGACTGATCCATCCAGTAACCTAAAAAGATCCAAATTCTAGCCCCTATCTGGGAGATGAGACTTTGTCTTTCACTACCATGCAGACAAGATGGTGCCACTTAAACCCATTTCCCTCTCCACTATGTGACCAAGATGGCAGCAACTAGTCCCAGCCTCCCATTTCAGTGAAACATTGTTAGTGTGTAATGGCTAGTCAGAAAAAAGAGGTTGGAAGTAGTTTAGACTCATCTTGTCACTTGAACATAATTTTAATTGAAAACATAGCAGCTAGTATAGCAAGCTGGAGAAAGTGTTGAGAGCCAATGAAAATATAATTCAGAGGATTTTCAGTTCTAATAGTAAATAATAAATATAGAACCATGTTTTAGCCATTGTATGTTCATAGAGAGATTTCACTTGAAAACTCTTGAAATGTGATAACATTCTGCTCAATGTTTTCATTGTCTGAAAGGATGTTTTAGAATTTATGTGATTGGCAGTGTATTCTCTAGCATTTCCCTCATTTTACTGTCATGTCTCTTGGCCCTATCCAGGTAGATTTCTGGTATTTTGGGGCAAGGTGGCTCTGGAATAAGTCAACAAACCTGTCCTTGGGGATGTACAAAGGCTCGAGCAGCTGTCTGTGACCCCAGCTTTCCTCAGGCATCATATCTGAGCACCCATTCTGGATGTGGAATTAATTTGCACCATGGACTCTCTAGCATGATCACAGCATGCTGCATATCAGGCATCTTGCTCTTTCCTGGCATTCTGATAGATAAGATCCTAAGTTTCAGGGCTGGTGCTTCTGCTTTGCATTTGCAAACAGAAAGAAATTAAAGAGGACTGGTTAGTTAGAAAGTGCTAAATGGGAACTTCCCTTTCTGAAATGAATATTCAGAATTGCTCTCACAGAATCTCTTCTGTTTGTATTCATGTAACTCCCATGGCTGAAAATGGTAGTTGCCATTTTGTTGTTTGTGGGCAGGAAAGAGGAATAGCAGTAGCTTATTTCTAAGTCCTGTCAAGACACAGTAATGAGAGAGAGATAGGGTCTGCCCTGTTCTTACTGGGAAAGCATCATATCAATAGTGAAAGTTATATGGAACCAACCCAGATGCCCCTCAGTAAATGAATGGATCAAGAAAAGGTGGTATATATACACAATGGAATTCTATGCCTCCATCAGAAAGAATGACATTGCCCCATTTGTTAGGAAATGGAAAGACTTGGAAAAAAATTATATCAAGTGAAGTAAGCCAGGCCCAAAGAAACATAGGCCCGTGGTTTCCCTTATTTGCATATACTAGTTATTTGCATAACTAGTATATATCTGAGACAAGCAGAAAAGTCCAGATAAGATGATATTAAGCGAAATGAACTCCAAGATAAGAACAAAAGTGGTTTTCTCTTTATTGCTATTGTTTCTAATGTATTTATAAGGTACCACATGATTTTTTTTTTTGTTGCTTTGTATGTCCCCTCCCCCTGTTTTCACTGTATTTGATGTTGGTATAATTTGAGGAGCAGAAGGAAAAAAAACAAATTGTTTAAATAGGGATATAGGTTGATCCATTGCAACAATGAAATGTACAAGATGCTGTGTGAAAAAACGAACTTTACAATTTAGGTATGGGGGGAGGGGGCCTGTAGTTGTGGAGGTGGGAGGGAAGGGATGGTAGGGGAAAAGCAAAGGAGGAGGCAAGGATGCTTGATAAGAAATGTACTCATTACCTTGCTCATGTGATTGTAACCCCTTGTTAGACTCGAATTCGAGACCCCCGAGTGACCCCCAGAGACCACAACCAATGCAAACAGCAAAAGAGTCGTTTATTTGCAAGCTCAAGCCTGGGCTCACAATCTTCACTGACACAGATGCAGTGGGTCAGAGTTGTGAGCCCCGACCACAAGTTCAGCCAGCGGGGTTTTTGTAGGGTGTCCAGCAAGAGGAGGGGGTTTCCATCCTAGCAGTTACATGATTGGCTTAAGGTTTGCGGGCTTCTACATAATTGGTCAGCATTTCGTGGGCAAGTTTCAGGGTAGGCTGATTGGTTAGGGGCATAATTATTTCCAGTAAAGGTAGGGGCTTTCCAACTTAGTAGTTACAGGATTGGTTAAATCATACATAGCAAGCAGATCATTGGTTGGGATACATAAGACTAACCACAGGAATGCAGGCAACAATATATTTTTTTAACTGTTTATAACCCTACAGCCGCTTTTTCCAGGAACTTGACCAAGCTGTCCATTTTCCAGTAGCTAGGGTGGTCCCTTCCCATAAGTGGCTAACTTGTGTTTTGCCTCAACACCCTCTGTACAGTATTTTCATAATAAAAAAAAACATTTTAAGAAATAAAAAAAATAGTGAAAGTTAAGAAGGGAGCTTATGTCTGGGACTCAGGGCAACTAGATCCTGGAGGAGGTAAGTTAAGGAAAAGAGAAACTAAGGCAGAAACCGGACAGTCAGGGTGTGGATGAGCACTTGGGTTGAAGGAGTGTGGTCCATTTCAGGGGCCCTTTGTCAGGGGCAAATGCACCATACCGAGTAGGTATGGTGCATTATGTAAACGGGTCAGACCAACCCAGGTATGATAATGAAATGCGGTATAGCCTGGTGAATTTAATTCCGCACCAGAAAAAGGACATAAATGGGGCACATTGGGTATGTTTTCCTAACAGATTATTCTAAGAAGTAATATATTTATTTCAAAGTTCTCTCATTATAAATCCTAGTTATTAATAAGAAATTTGTGGCATTTCTCTGTCCTGCCTTTCTGCCATCTTCCTCTCTGCAGTAAGGGTGCAGGACAGCCCTGGCACACCAACAGAAGGCTGAAAGCAAATGCTTCAGGGATTTACCTTGTCAAAAATTAGCTACTTTATAGACAAATCAATTATTTGATGTGGGGGATATTTGAACTGTATAACTTTTTTCTTTTATATTAAGTTCCTGTAGTAGAAAAGACAATTCCTTTATAAAGAAGAATGATAATCAAGAGATGTAAAATAATAAATAATGAAGTTAGCAATCACCATTTGCAATAAATAACAGCAGTGATTAGTTCTAACAAAGGATGTTAGAACTAGTGGGCGAAAATTATGATGAGAAGCAAGGTATTTATTCGTCCTGAAGTATCTCCCCATAAGAAACATTTATAAGCTGAAAAGGTAAAATAGTAATTTCACAGTGAACAAACCCAACAAACTGCAGTTAGCCAAGTGATCAAAGTTAGTATTACCAGAAAAGAGCCATACCAGTCTATCTACCTTTTGATATGGTACAAGGGAAACTAGAGAAATATTGTCCAAACCCCATCACTTCTATGAGATTTGTTTCCAAAGTAGACACCTTGAGGAGCCTTCAGTTGATGTCACATTGACATATATTCTCCAATATAACTACTGGCTTCAACTGGCAAGGAGATGAAGGAGAGATGACAGTTGAATTCAGTGCAAATTTCTCAACTGGACCAGCAAGGAAGACACTTGCAAGACAATTGACAAAACTGAGCAGTAAATTGATTAGCCAACAATAATATACTATCAATGTTAACTTCCTATAGTTGTAATATAATAATGGAAGATGGTAACATCTTGGAATGCTGGATAGAGGGTAGAAGGAAACTCTGTATATGGAAACCCAGCTTTTGAGGGAACTTGGAAAAAAGGTTTTAATTAAAAAATGTAGCGGGGTGCCAGTGGCTCACGCCTGTAATCCTAGCTACTCAGGAGGCTGAGATCTGAGGATCCCAGTTCAAAGCCAGCCCGGGCAGGAAAGTCTGTGACACTCTTATCTCCAATAAAACTATTAGAAAACCAAAAGTGGTGCTGTGGCTCAAGTGGTAGAGCTTGCCTTGAGCTGAAGAGCTGAGGGACAGCACCTAGGCCCAGAGTTCAAGCCCTACAACTGACAAAAAAAAAAAAAATGTAATGGATTCTCATGGCAACAGTTTCCTCCCCTTCCCACCAATAAGAAATTATCTCAAGACATATGTTATTCATAAACTGCTTTGTTAAATGGAAACTCCTTTGTACAACTACTTAAAGATAATAATAATAAAAAGAAAGCAAAAACAGCAAACAAAACAAAACCCCCAAACAACAACAAAACAATGTCCGCAGTGCTGGCACAGGTGAGGGAAGGTCCAGCTTTCTTCAGTGCCTTCTATAGGGCTTCTGAAAAGTAGCATTAACAGTAGGGTTGTGTTTACTGTAAAGCTAACACAATTTACATTTCAGAACCCTTTCTCACTAAGAGCTTTTCCCCAGGCCCTTTACTGAGATCTGAACTCTTAATTGTATAATCTCATTTAAGGTAAGGTTCTCCACATGGCATAAATGGCAGGCTCCACAGTGCTCAGTTTGGGTGCTCAGTGGGACACTCTGCCTGCAATGGCCCTATAACAAGATGAGTCAGTCTGTTTACATTCTGGCTCATTTTCCAAACAGAAGAAAACAACATCATGTTGAAGTCAACATAGAATATTGAAAAAGTTTCACTTTGTTTAATTTGGCTCACTATCTGGCTAGGCAGAGATACAGTCAATGGAAACCAAAGCAAATGCAATGGAAAAGATTCCAGTAAGCAGACTGAAATTTGCACATTAATCAGAAGATGAGCTTTACTGGGTGCAAAACATCATTTTCATGGGGAATATGCATTGGATGCTTGGAAATACCATCGCTTAGACTTTCTCATGAGATTCTGAAGGCAAATACTAATTATTAACTCCATCCCCAGCATAAGCCACCAGTTCAGCCTGCTTCATTATATTTTTAAATTTATTTTATTATTTTTTCATATTTTATTATGTTAGGTAGCTGTGCAAAGGAATTTTAATTAGTATGTCAGTTTGTGAGTATAGTGCATCTTGATCAATGGCACCCTTTCACATTCTCCCTATCTCTCCCAGCCCCATCCCATTTCCTTAACTTACCATGTTCCATTTTCACCTATCTGCATTATTTTATGATTGCATTTACCTACCCTTCATCTCTCCATTCTTCTTCTGCCTACTTTGCACCCCTCCCTTCAGATAATACATACTCAGCCCAAGGCTTTTCAGCCATACACTTGAAAGTACCAGACCTCCCAAGAAGTGGCTAATGATTCCTATGGAGAAATCTGTGTTAAATAAAACACAGAATCCAGCCAAGGAGGATGAAATTTTGACTTAGTGTTGACAGCTCCTCTGTTCTATTCCTGTCACTTGTTAATTCCATCTTCTTGGCTGGATGATTTAAACACAGGTTTTCAAACTCCGATTTAGCTCTCTAAGACCATCGGTAACTCATGGGAATTAGTGATCTATTTCATGATCATTTTAAATAGAACTTATCCTTATGGAAACTTGGAACTAGGCATTTTTATCTGAGAGAATTCTAGCCACATGTAAGCCTAGTGATTGTAGCTCTGAACTTAGAAACTTGTGTCTTCTGGTCACATGCTTCTGAAATGAGGGGATTAAAACCACAATGAAAGAAACAGGGCATTCCCTTTGAAGCTGCCATTTCTCCTGAATCTTAAGTGTGTGTGTGTGTGTGTGTGTGTGTGTGTGTGTGTGTTTGGAGAGAGAGAGAAAGAGAGAGAGAGAGAGTGACTGAGTGCATGCGTACATGCGTCTGACTGTCTGCCTTTTGGAAAGTTTCATTCCATCTCTTTGCTTCATGTATTTCCAGAGTGAGAAAAGGACAGTAAAAATGGTTTGTAAATACAGAATAAATGAATTGCACTAGAACTAGAGTAATGTAAAATGAAAACACTAATTTGAAAATAGTTCAGTTTTTCACACACACACACACACACACACACACAAAACCCAAGTACTTAAAATGGCAGCAGTGCTGTTAGAGATGTTGTTTCATCTCTATGAAAAATGATCAGTTGCTTGATAATGAAATGCAATTAAGATCATAGAAAGAGCGGTACTTTTAAAATGGTCCTCATCATGAATGTAGCTACAACATAGTTTCCTTATATTCTTCCCTCTCTCCTTTCTTTCCTTTCTTCACCTCTACCTCCTATTGAAATACATCAGTTTTTAAAGAATACTTACTGTGAATATTACTGTGAAGGAATAGGCACATATACCAGAAAATGTTCTCTAGAATGTGTAACAGTCAATCATTTGCCAAAATAGTTTAATCATGTTAGTGAGCCCTTTGATGGCCTGAGCCCTGATGAGTCAATGTAGAAAAACTCACGTGTGGCTCAGCCTGTAGGCCATAAAAAGAAAAATATTCTGAGGATTTAGACTTCAATCCTCTGTTGAAGTTCTCAGCATACTTTCTGGCAGGTCACCCCCTTAGCCTGAGTCTGATATCATCTACCATCAGCCCTTGCCTTTGGTTGTTACTTGACAGAGAAAGTAGAAAAGCAGCAGATCCAACTTCCCGGCTGTTTTATTTTATGGAGATGCCAAAAGGCAGCTTATTTCATATTGGTGATAACGGAAGCTAGCCAAGTATGGTGTTAATTGGGTCCTCTGGAACTCTACACCCCTGGGACAGAGAGCTTTGAGCAAAGAGGAATAAAAACCCACAGGCTGTATTAAAATGGAATCCGGGAGCCCACAACATCCTGAGCGCTGACTGTTGGTGATTTGGCCAGATCATTTTGTATCTAGTTGCATATTTCAATTAGCTTGTTTTGTGTTCTGTTTCCTCATACCCCACTCTCTGCAAAGCTGTCAAGTCTTGTTTAGAAAACTGCTGCCCCAGAGTGCCCTGGCTTGACGCTCCAGTCCTCATTGTTCTCAAGCTCATTCCCTATGTGGGTCACATCCTCTTCCCTGCCCCAGCCCACTTCCCTTCCTTCTCCTTACACTGGTGCATGCTCCTTTTCTCTTTTTACATGCACACACACATATACCTCATATCATGCTCACTTATATGCATACTTATGCACATGTACATACCATGTGTGCACGCGTGCGTGCACACACACACGCACACACACACAGAGTTTTCCCCCTTGAAGAAGTAAAATAAGGCAGTTTGTTGCAAGAGCTTGTAAGGTCCTTCAACATTTAAAAGCAGGTTGCTGTGCACTGAGTTGATGGCAAACTTCACTTCAACTTGGTGAGAGTGATCACAGGAACACAGTTCCTTTCCTTTTCACTTGCTGCCTGACCCATGTGCCTTTTCCTCGCTCTTCACCCTGGACAAAGGTTTTTGAGAAACTAAGATTGCTGTTTCAACTGGCCCTTTCTTGTTTCCCTGGTAGCAGGAATCTTAGAGAGTGAGTGAAGGATGGAGCAAGCCCGTGGGAGTTTTGATACACAGTTCTTTGGGGGCAGAGGGAAGAGTCCACTGAGAAATGTGGATTGCAGGCCTGTCCACTGAATTTATTATGCTGGTTATTTGTCACTTATTCTGACTAGAAGGTAAGGGTTTCTGTAATTTGTTGCTGCAAAGAATTGATTCATTGTTCCTTCTAAAGGCTTCCAACTAATTGGCTCTTGAGAACTATTAGAAGGAGAATTTTTGCCTGACTTCTATACTCATCTTGTTAGATCTGGGTTTTTTGTTGTTCTTGTTGAATATCTGAATGAAAAAGCATCAAAGTCATATATGGATATAGATGGAATGCCTGTTTTCTTGTTTCTAAGGAAAGACTAAAAATAAACAACCCTTTTTGATTCTAAGATGTTTATTTCTTTTCATTAAAAATCTTTTAATTAAAAAATAATTTGCCAGTGGAAAAAATGTGATGTATTTTGAGTTCCAGGCTATGTTTTTAAATTTATCTGCTTAAAGAAATTGAAATTGGAATATCAGTTGTGTGCTATCTTGGGGACAATTTACATTTGGTTAAGAAGCATAATTGAAAAAAGAAAAGGTCAAACACTACAATAGAATTTATACAGTTGGAAATCAGTGGAGCTTTATTGGAAATAACAAATTACTTTTTATTTTCTTAAACATTGGTGATTTACGGGAACACTTTAGTGGTTGAATAGGATGGATTTTTACTGGAGATAGAGATTCCTTTAATGATACTTTTCTTTCATGGCTGCTGCTCTCATGTGTGATGTATATCGCAATCTAGCTCTGTTTATCAGTCTGTCCCATGAGTCAGAAATGAAGGAAAATATATGTCTGGATACCCAATTTAAGTCAAACTCAATTTATTTATTACTTTATGGAATTTGCTGCAAAGCACATGTGAGAAATGTCTCCTGCAACAAGCATTTACTGATGCATCCACTTAAACAAGTGTATGAAACTATACCACATACTGGGTGTTCTGCTGGCTGTGAGAAACAATGTAGAAATGCAAAGGAGGGTGTTATCAACCAAAGGACAAAGCTTTATGTTTTCGCCCCAACTCACAGGTTCTTTGCAGATATGCTAGATTATGAGTAAGTAGAAAAGAATGAGACATTTGAGTGTGTTTTGTTCCTATGTCAAACCCTCACTTCACAACCATTTCTTGGCCAATGTTTTGTTATCAGGTTTCCTTCTTTTCTCTTCCTTTCCACACCAACAGAGAATGGCCCACAGTGGTACTACATTTCACAGCAACTTCTGAAGTTTCTCTTCTACCATTTTTTTTCTCAATCAGTGACTAGTATAAAATGAATAAGAAAGACCCCAAATACTTCTGCTTCATATTCAATACTTGTTCTCTTATACATTTTCAAACTCTCTCACATTTCTGAGATTGCAGCAGGACAGACCTCTTATGTAAAAAACGTAAGTTTACAGTACCTTTTCATGTCTGAAGTCAGTGGCTCTCATTTTTGTGATATTTGTAAATATATACAGGGTCATATGGCTATATACACAAACATATTAACTGAAGTATGATATATGCAGGGGGGAGTCCAATGCTGTAACTCCTTTGAACAACTTATTGCTTAACAAAATAAATACCAGAAAGCTGGAACACATGTGTTGTAGGGGCTGGAAAATGGTTGAAGGGGAGGGAGGCAGACAAACAGGGAGAGGAAGGCTAGGTGAATGCAGTCAAATATTGAATGCACATATGTAAAAAATGTGACCAGGTAAATACAGGAGATGGATGGGGTTGGGAAAGAATGAGGAAGTGCCGGGCGCTGGTGGCTCATGCCTGTAATCCTAGCTACTCAAGAGTCTGAGATGTGAGGATCGCGGTTCAAAGCCAGCCTGGGCAGGAAAGACTATGAGACTCCTATCTCCAATAAACCACAAGAAAACCAGGAGTGGCGCTGTAGCTCAAGTGGTAGAGCACTCACCTTGAGCTGAAGAGCTGAGGGACAGAACTCAGGCCCAGAGTTCAATCCCCACAACTGACAAAAAAAAAAGAGGGAGAATGGTGAAAGGGGTGACATGGATCAAGATACACTGTACTCACAAACTGTCTTGTTACATTGAAGTCTTTTTGTACAACAACTTAAAAATACTAATAGGAGTAAATAAAATAATGTTACTATTAGGTTCTATCCACAGGGAGTCAGTGACTCTGGAAGCCTGAATTAGTGCCTGGTCTTTTGTAGGTCTGTGTAATAGTAATAATCACTGAATATTAAATCCTGAAATATTTTCCAAGTGGAGTGCAACATTGCACATTGGATTAGAATTACTCCCCCCTAAATCTTTTTCTTCTCTTCTTTAATTGGATTTGGAAAAGAGGCTTATACCCATGTTTCTTCCATCTAAGTCTAGACAGAACCACCAACCTTTGAAAGTAGATGAATTACTCTTCTTCTGTGTGTGTGCATGTATGCCAGTATTGGAGCTTGGACAATCAATCAATTGGGCCTGGGTGCTGTCCCTTAGAGTTTTCACTCAAGGCTGTCAGTCTACCACTTGAGCTACAGTTTCACTGATCTTTCGGTGGTTAATTGAAGATTAGAATTTCATGGACTTTCCTGCCCAGACTGGCTTAGAATTTCAATCTTGAGATTTCAGCCTCCTAAGTAACTAAGATTACAGGTGTGAGCCTCATATACTGGACTGAATAGCTCTTAGAATTCCACTATATATATATATATATTTTTTTTTCTTTCTTTCTTTTTTTTTTGTCGTGGTGCTTGAACTCTGGGCTTTGGCGTTAACCTTTAGCTCTTCAGCTCAAGGCTAGCGCTCTACCACTTGAGCCACAGCACCACTTCCAGTTTTCTGAGTGGTTTGTTGGAGATTAGAAAAATGTTTATACAAGATGCAGAGCACCAGAATCAAATACAGTGAAGTTATACCGTGGGGGAAGAACATACAAAAGAAATAAACAGGTCTGGGAAGGTGGTTCAGTGGTAGAGTGCTTGCCTTGCATGCCTGAGGCCCTGGGTTCGATTCCTCAGCACCACATAAGCAAAAAGGAAAAAGCTGGAAGTGGCACTGTGGCTCAAGTGGTAGAGTGCTAGCCTTGAGCTGAAGAGCTGAGGGACAGCGCCCAGGCCCAGAGTCAGGCCCCTGACCGGACCCCACCCCCCAAAAAAAAAGAAGAATCTCATGGAGTTTCCTGTCCAGGCTGGCTTTGAACCATCATCCTCAGATCTCATCCTCCTGAGTAGATAGGATTACAGGCGTGAGCCACCAACACCCGGCCTCATAATAATATTAATTACATCAATTGTAATAACAACTAACCATTAACTGTTAACAGCATTCCCAGGACTCTTGCAGAAACACCAAAGAGTGAACCCAGCAAAACTATCAGTGTTCTCATTCTCTGTCTTTTGAGTGAGATTTGTCTTCTCACTGGAAATAGAAGCAGTGTGCTTTTTTGAGTTGCCTAATCACTCTTAAGGTCTCTAAATGGACTTTTCTTAATAGTTGAGACATCTTAGCAAGGGACTTGGGCCGTGTTTGTAACCTAAGCACTTGTTTTTCCCATCAAAAACTTCCTCCTTGCTGGGTACCTGTGGCTTATGCCTGTAGTTCTAGCTACTCAGGAAGCTGAGATCTGGAAGTGACACTATAGCTCAAATGGTAGAGTGCTAACCTTGAGCTGAAGAGCTGAGGGACAGAGCCTAGGCCCAAAGTTCAAGCCCCACAATTGACAAAAAACAAACAAAAACAAACAAACAAAAACAACCTTCCTCCTTCTGGTACTCTCCTTAATTTAGACTGAAAAAAAGTTCAACATTAATTGTCAATGTGTGTGTGTGTGTGTGTGTGTGTGTATCTGTGTCTGTGTGTGCCAGTCCTGGGGCTTAAACTCAGAGTCTAGATGCTGTGCCGTAATTTTTCACTCAGAACTGGTCTTCTACCACTTATGGCACATCTCCACTAACAACTTTTGGGCAGCTAAATGGAGATAAAACTTTCACAGAATTTTCTGCCCAGCCTGTGTTGAACCTAGATCCTCAGATGTTACCCTCTTGAGTAGTTATAATTACTAGTGCCAGTCACTGGCACAGAAAAGATGATCTGGCTCAGAATAGATGATGGTGAAATCCTTCTCAGCTTTCTAATCTCCAAACTTCAGTCTACTTATAACATGCACGCGGTCAATTCCCAGTAAAGTTAGTACTGCTACACTTGTTTTGAAAATGCCAATTTGTTCCAAAGCAATTGATGTAAGAAAGATAAGCATGAAGCAAGTGATTGCTTACATGGAATGCCCTCTGGGAGGAACACTAGGTGTGTGCTGAAAACTTCACCAAGCTGAACCTACATAGTAATACAAAAAGTACGCTTATATGTTAGCCATAGCTTCACACACATCTAAAGTTTAACAACTTTCTCTCAGATTTCAGACACCCTTTCCCCACCAATTTACAGTAATTCATGAGTTACATATTTTTTCATGGCCAACCCTACAGGATTCTTTATGAGGTGATATGCCATATTTATTATAGCATATATATATATATACATATATATATATCTTTGATCACTTTACATGTAAAACTGTGTTTTTATTAGGTAGCTACTTTTAAAAAATGTGTTATTGGCACTGTTTTTTAAAATTATTATACCTCAGGCCCTATTGACATATTATGTAGTTTGGTTTTTATTGTGTGTTTTGCAAGGTACCAGAAACTTTAGGACCATATATGCTTTATTCCAGAAATATTTCAGATTTTAGTGTGATGACTTCTTTAGAGGCAGTTTTCTGAGGATACTGAGCATGTCTGAGCCATTTTCTGTGAATGTGGTCATATGGCACACTTTCCCCTTTTTATACTTTTGTTCTCTCTATAGCATTGCGTTGGATTCACTACCTGTGAAACCTCCACTTCAGGGAATGCCCAAGAGTAAAAACTACTGAAAGATGATTTGATACTTGGTCTAATCCAATAAGTGAATTTTATAAATTCAGTTAATTAGCACATTTGCATAACTTATTGAATTATGTAATGTTTGTGTGTGTGGCTCCGTGCACTGACATGCACATACATGTGTGCACATACTTGCAATCTGGGGCCTGAATCTAGGGTCTCTTGCTTGGTTTTTCAATTTAGAGCTATCTGCCATTTGAGCCACACTTCTCCCAGCTTTTTGCTGGTTAATTGGAGGTAAGAGTCTCATAGACTTTTCTGCTTAGGCTTGCTTTGAACTATGGTCATCAGATCTTAGCCTCTTGTGTTACTAGCATTACAGGCTGTATCATACAATGTTTTTAGTGAAGGTTCAGATAAGAATATAGAGATAGTAGCCTTCTACTGATATGAAACTTTATCAAATGAATCCAAATTTGATCATTTTTCCAATTACAGAAAGTACTGAGCTCTGATTGTATGAAACAAGAAAAATTTGCTGGTTTGGTTTGCCAGAAGAGAAAGAGATTTCAAGTCTTTGGAAGTGGAAGTGAGGTGAGATTGTGATGCAGGCTTGTTGATAAAAATCTTCACAGTGTTGGTCTGGAAACTGGAGTTCGGGGTTTTGTTCTTGTTGCTCCGTAGGGTTCTGGTTTCGAAGCCGGGCTGTTACAACTTGGCACTATTCTCCATAGCCTTTTGCCATTTCCTGCTCGGTTAGCTCTTATTTCACCACTAAGCTGCTCCAGAGATCTTTGCAGAACTTCCCAGAGAACCAAACTACTGGGTCTTGGAACTGACCTAAGGCACCCAGCTGGTTCCTGGATGTGTTTTCTCTAAAGGTCACACAGACGGGCTGTTTTGTTCCTTAGTTGTCAAAGACAGTTCTTTTCCTACCTTTTCACTTGAACTTTTCTTTTTTTCTTAAAGTGGAATTATTTGAAAACTCAGCCAAGGGCAGATTAGTTCAAATGACCATGCTTCTGACTTAGCCACTTGATTGTTAGACATGGTACCTTCCACATTAGACAATTTAACCCTGTTTTAACTCTTAGATGTACACAGTTTAACTCATTACTTTAATAGCCTTTGGAGGGAGGACAGGGAACATAAGAGAGATTGAAACTGAAATATAATGAAGATGACTAGGAACATACAAATGATCATCTCTCTAATAGTCTTGAGATTATTTGGGGAGGATTTTCAATCTGGGTACGTTAGTACCCAGGCTATTAGGAACTAAAAACGTGAAACAGGCTGCCTTCTTAATTCAATTTGGTCCTGTTTTTTGGTTGTTTTTTTTTTTTTTTTGGCATGGGGCTTGGAACTCTGGGCCTGGGTACTGTCACTCAGCTCTTCAGCTCAAGGCTAGGGCTCTACCACTTGAGCCACAGCGCCACTTCTGGTTCTCTGGTGGTTTGTTGGAGATAAGAGTCTTATGGACTTCCCTGCCTGGGCTGGCTTTGAACCACGATCCTCATATCTGAGCCTCCTGAGTAGCTAGGATTACAAGCGTGAGCCACTAACGTCCAGCTTCAATTTCATTCTTACTGAGATGAAAATTATTCATGTTTATTCTATACTTATTTGTTAAGAGGTGATTTCAGATTTAGTTGTGAAACCATGAAAATTAAAAAGAAACAAGTTGAACAATGATGGGAGCAGATATTTCAACTGTAATAACACAAAGTTTATGCTATTTTTGATATATTATTGGACAGAGTAACCCAGTGTACATAGTTACATGCACTTGATCCTAAAGACAGGAAACCTGATATAATGTTATTGTAAAAAATTCTTGTAAAATAAATTTAAAGTAAATTAAACAGCATATTTTACTCATAGATGGAGGAAAGTTGAAATTTGCCTTCATATATAATGAATATTGTTAAAATTATATTATTATATATTATCATTAGTTATATTAAATTAACTTTGTGATAAAATCTGTAATAATACATTGATCTTAAGTGAAATGTTTTATTTTAAATCCCATGTATTATGCAAAAAGTGATGAAATCATTGAGCTATTTCCTAAGGTTGTCTGGTAATTATATATTTATGGTGAAAAAGATGGTAAAGAGAAAATGCTGGAATTGAGGAGATGGGAAAAAATCATGAAGGAGGTAATATTGATCACTAACTGACATTTTGAATGGTTACCACTTAGTACAACTATTTATACATAAGAATATAACAAAGAAAAGAAAATCTTGCATGACAGCCAATACCTCTGTAGAGTCTACTACTCTCAAATATGTCTTACACCAAGCAGAATTAGTATTAAAAAATGGCAGGAAGGTGAGATTACCTAGGAAATAAAAAGAAGACTGTCTACTCATAACTCAGTGCATGAGGACAGACACAGTCTGTGCCTTAAGATAAGGAGGCAAGAATGCAACTGTGGGTCCTTGAAGAAATGAATACCAAAAGTAAATTTATTAGTTGTTTTGATTTTTTTTTAAACATGAAACCTACTGGGCATTGGTGGTTCACACCTGTAATCCTAGCTACTCAGGAAGCTGAGATCTGAGCATGGTGACTTGAAGTCAGCCAGCGCAGAAAAGTCCTGTGATTATATTTCTTGATATTGAAACTCGCCTCTTGTTATTCTTATTGTATGTAATCCAATGCTGTTTATTACTATGTATTCATTGTGGGAAATCTAGCTTCAAAAATGTGTAAAGTTTTTTCCTTTTCAATCACAACATTGTCATTATCAGGGTATACTGTGGTCATCATCCTCTTCATCAAATTATTATTAGCATCATAAGTGCTAACTATTGAAAGTCTGATATGTTTCTATGACTTTGCAATTATTTGTCTTTTGATTAATAATTTTAATGTTACCACTGTACATGCATCCATATTAAAATGTTGAACAAATAAAGAAACAAAAAAGCTAAACCATAAAAAAGAAAAGTCCTGTGAGACTCTTATCTCCCATTAACCACTCAAAAATCGGAAGTGGATCTATGGCTCAAATGGTAGAGCACTAGCCTTGAGCATAGATAGGTACAGGCACAGGGCTGAGGCCCTAAGTTCAACCATTAAAAAAAAAAGTAATCTGAATGTCTGTTTCTCTATTGACAAAATTCTTCTTTGTAGCATGCCCTTGGCATGCCTCCAAGTATGCATGCTTCACACGTTACACTAGAGATGGTGTACATCTTAAATGCTCTACAATTAACTACTTCAATTTGTCTTGGCCAATTATACAACCAAATCGTCAATCTATTTTTAATGCCTCTGAAAATGAAACTGAAAATGCATATGAAAGTAAATTGCAGCTGGAATTACATATTGCTTGCTTTTTTCTTTATTTTGAGGAGAGAATCTGATGAAGTCCCATGTTGGAATCATTCTGTATCAGTCAGTTCTCTTTTGATTATAGGTCCAGACTATGACACCCCTAGCTGCTTTGCGCTGAGTAAACTACTCAAAGGTCCCATTGTAGCTTTGAATTCTGATTTTCCACATTCTAGTTTTTCTCCCCTATAGACCCTTTTCCCTTAGAAGAGGGAGAATCATGGTTTAATTGGAACAGAGTAGGTATTAGCCAGTGACATTGTCTATATGTATTATTGAGCACATTGCCACTGAGGCCATGACAAGTAATTTGGGGCTTCAGGAATGATGATCTTGAATCTTGACATGGCATTAGACTCATTTCAATATAGCCAGAATTCTAGAACCTATTGCCTACTTAGGGCTAATGGCAATAACAATGAAAAACTGAAGACAACCAGGAACATGCATGAGTAAAGCATTTTCTTTTCCCTCCAAATATGTGGAAATATAAATGTAGGGAAACTGTTTTCCTTTAATACAATTATTATTTTCTAAGGAATATTTAATATTTTCCCCAAATGGACATTCTTTCTTTCAGTGTTGCTTGCAACAGATGAACAGCCACAGATTGGCAATTTTTCTTGAAAACTGTAGGATTTTATTTTTAAACTTCATGAACATCAGGAAGGACAGTTGTCTTGTGAGCTGGAAAAGGTAGACTTGCACAGCCATAGGGCTGGTAGAGAAAAGAGATGGAGAGTTCTTCAGAAATGTTAAGTATATCTGAATGTAAAATGCTTCTTGGTGGCTTGGAGTGAACTCAACTGCAAATATTTGTGCTTTCTTCATGGTTGCCAGTGTAGGCTCAAGACTGCATAGTCATTCTTTTTTTTTCCTTTTTTTTCTTTTCTTTTTTTTTTTAATTGTGAAAATACTGTACAGAAGGGTTGCAATTACATGGGCAAGATAATGAGTACATTTCTTATCAAGCATTGTAGCCTCCTCCTTTGTTTCCCCTTCCCATCCCATCCCATCCTCCTCTCACCCCCCCTCCCCAGCGTAACCCCCCTTCCCCTGCAGGAAAGTTGTAAAGTTCGTTTTTGACATTATTCT
The DNA here is from genome assembly GCF_000151885.1 of Dipodomys ordii. NCBI lineage: Eukaryota > Metazoa > Chordata > Mammalia > Rodentia > Heteromyidae > Dipodomys > Dipodomys ordii. Next base: position 4,519,150 of record NW_012267330.1, on the reverse strand, counting down.
TATATACTTTTATAGCTCACATCTTTCCCAGCTATTCCTTCCTCTAGTTCACACATCCTGTCCCTATACAAAAGATAAGGAGACACATTGAAGGCAAAAGAAAGGACATGTGTTACATGGCACAGATACCATGAGAAGATAATACTTCAGCTTATCTTCATCCATCTTCAAGGTAGACACATGAACTATATGTTCAAATGGACAAAGAATTAGAGACAGAGTGGCTAAAATATTCATAGTTAACAATCTCAGTCATCTGGTTTGCCATTATCTGGCTTTTTGGAGCAGTTCTTAGCTCCCAAGCCCAAACTACAGGAGTTCCACCTGTCAGGTCTGCTTCAGGCCCAACCTCTTACCCTGTAAGAGGCATGGCAAAGGGTAGAAGAAGGAAATTCATTCATTCTATGTCAGACACAGGAAGACAACCCCTTAAGTACCTCTTCAACCTTGAATAGGATATGAACTATATGCATTTACATAAACAGGGAAGGGGTCAGAGAAGAGAGATATACATAATTATAAAGCAGTCCTGATTAAAAGGTACATTGATGGATCCATCATTATTTTAGTCATTTTTTGGAGAAGGTTTCCAGAGAAGTTATCTTGTCATCACTGCTCAGCATCAAGAGTAGTTTTTGTCCCCATAAAGATATTATTAATAGTAATAAATCCTTCCCAGATTCCCAGGTGTATACAAAGTGACTACAGAGAGAATAGGTTGGAGCAAAGCCACACAAAATAGAGGCAGATTGTCAAGCTTTTCTTTTGCTTTTAGTCAATTTGTGGGCACAGCAAAATCAGGTTTGAAGAATATATTACAGTTAGTTATGGTACAGATAGATACTCTTGAGATCTGGGTTCACCAGATGGGCGCATAACGTAAAGTTCACTAACTCATTCCTCCATTCATGACTCTTGCTTGTAGTATATGCTGTAGCTGATATGGCTAGCACTTTGAACATTTGCTGAAATGCAACCTACACACATTGTTAAAAATCCTGTGCAATTGTTGAAAACTTCTATGAAAGGTGTTTGGCAATAAGATAGTAAGATAGCAAGCAAGAATCTTTTCCTTCTAGTAATCGTTAAATTTTCACAATTATGAGATAAAATATCACAAAAGCTTTCCCCTGAGTTTGTGTTTTGGATTTCTTTAATTATCCAGATTGATTGGGTGTAATTGGCTGATACTTCGGAATAAGTCAAACTGGCAAACAGTGAACAAGAAATACTAAGTGAGGAAATAATTGCAAAATGCTATCATCCAACAATTTTGGCTGTCTGAGACATTCAACACCACTAAGTTATTTTTGCTTCAATTCATGTTGCTTTACAAATCTTTAATGACAATTTCAAGGCTTTTACGTGTTAAGTAAGTATAATATTGCTGCACTTGCTCTCATCAGTCCATGCAGCAAGCATTGATTCATTGAGGCTGTCAGAAAAATGAGAATGACATAAGTCCCCAGAGCACAGTAGCTTACAAGATTGAAGATTTCAAGTACTATGTGAATCTGCCTTAGAAATTCCTTTTAATGTAGTGTTCTGTAGATGTATGTGGAAGGGAAGGGAAGAGTGAGCTATATATATGAACTAAGCTCTACTAGAGCATTATTTTTCTATAGATAACTACTGTGTGGGTGTATCTACTATTGTCATTTGCCATTTCTAATCATATATATATATATATATAATGATCTAAGTATATGATGGTCATAAAATCCTCAATTTGCTTAAATTTATATTTTCTACAGTGTATTTAGTGGAACAATATTAACTGTTGGAGATGAGGGACAAAGAACAGATGGAATTTCCATGATGGCTGAAATGTGTTTGAAATGTTGGGCTAGAAGAAGTAGGTAGGTTTTTTAATAGGAATAATTTTCCTTTAGCTTTTATTTTTCTGAAGTGCATTGTGGCTCTCCAACCAGGGTTATAGCAGCAGTCCCCAAATTTAACATCACAATTACAAACTCCTGGGCTCCATGGCTCACTGAATCAAAACTCTATCAAATGGGAACTGAGGATTTTCATATAAAATGCATTTGGGAGATTACTTTTAGGCAGAGTTAGTTTATTTTAGGACTGGTCCCAGGTACTCCTGGCATATAGAAGGAAGCCCTTTCCCACAGCTATTTTATCCATTCATGGAAGCAAGAATTTGGAAAATGCAGGCTCACACATTCTGCGGCTAAAGGCTTTTAATACAATGATTAACGAGTTTATTGATTTGGAACTTTATATTGAGCTCTCTTGCATATTTTCTGTGTGAGGAAAGGATTTAGATAAAACTAAAGATCCAGCTCTTATTTTTTAAGGGGTACATATTTTATTCAAATGAAACTGAGACCCACCCTTCCTCCCTCCTTCCTACTGTGGCTGTGTCTCTTTCCTCCCTCCCTCCCTCCCTTCCTCCCTCCCTCCCTCCCTCCCTCTGTCCCTTCTTTCCTTCCTTCCTTCCTTCCTTCCTTCCTTCCTTCCTTCCTTCCTTCCTTCCTTCCTTCCTCTCTGTCTTTTTCATTCTTTCTTTCTGCCTGCCTGTCTTCTTTCCATCCTTCTTCCTTCCTTCCTTCCTTCCCCATCTGCATAGAGGTTGAATGTAATAGGAATGAAAACGTCTTTTTTCCCCTCTCTTTTCTACAGAATGATGTTATTGGACTTATAAAACTCAAATCCCCAGAGATAATAAATTATGTAACTAGATTGAACTTGGCACATAAAATAGAGAAGTCCTTAAAGAGAGGTGAGAGGGAAAAATATTTGAAAAAATCTTGGTTATTTTTAGATCTGGACTCTATTAAATTTTTAATTAACAGTTATCAAATTAGCATATTAAGATATACAATTAAAGTGATAAAATTAGACAAAAGAAAGCGAAAGCAAAAAGAAAAGGAAATCTTAAAAAGAGGACATCCTATCTGAGAGAGAAAGAAGTAGCATTAGAGCTGGGCACTGGTGTCTCATCTTTAATCCTAGCTGCTCAACAAGAGTCTGAAATCTGAAGATCGTTGTTTGAAATCAGCCTGGGTAGAAAGTCTGCAAGGTTTCATCTCCAGTTAAGCAGCAATAATACCAGACTGGAGGTGTGGCTCAAGAAGAAGTACAAAGCAGTGAGCAAAATTTTCATCAAGAGCTGGAGTTTGAGTTTAGGCCCTGTACCAGCAGAGAGAAGGAGAGGGAGAGAGACAGAGGTGGGGTGGGGCGGGCAGTAATAGGCATTCACACCTGTCTTTACTGTTTTGTAGATGGCTAAGATTTGAGGATTGCACTTGAATAGTTTTTAATGGAGAGAAGATATCTAAATGCAACCTTCTTTGGAATATTTTGCTTGGTTTGTGCTACTTTTTGTAAACTCATATTTGAGTTTTTACACCTGCTATTTATTCTCAGGCAGTGTAAGTCAAATTTAATCCTTTAGTTGGCTGAGGCTCAAGGCCATAAACTTTGAGACTGTAAGTATATGAAATGTCTTTGAAAATCTGTATAGAGTTGCTACAAATCTTAATTTGTAAAATACACCCTCATAGCCTTATGGTCAAATAATGAATGAATGTGGGCCTCTAACCCAATTTATGGTGCTGTAATTGAGCTAAAGATACACTGAAGAAAAGAGCAATTACTGCAGAAGTTCCTTTAAGCAGAAACCACTTGTGAGATGCCCAGAGTCCTTTAGGGAAAATTGACATAGGAATCTGAGGAGGATTCTAGCAGATATTTCTAGGAGCTAGGACTCTTAGCGCAATAACATTTAAAAACCATTTCGAATGAGTAAGATAAAGTTTGTCAAATCTCTGAGGAACTCTGTGGAAATTGCACGTTCTCTGGGGATTGGTGTTTGACATTTGGAGCAGGTGAAAGTCATGCAGCCTGTGAAGTGATTAAGGTGTGATTATGACAAGATGACTTGATCTTTTCTGACTACCTGCCAGACTTGACAGCCCCAAACAGTGCACTGGAACACAGTTTCCCTGGTTCCTTCCAGCAAAAACTGTACACATCTTGCATCTTGTGGCTAGAGTTGCATGAAAGATAATTTTGCTGAGGAAGAGTAGAAATCGACTGGTTGACAGAGCTATTAAGTTAGAAAGCTTGCTGAACACCACGACTCACACCTGTAAGACTTGCATTGCTTCATTTGTTAGGAAATGGAAAGACTTGGAAAAAATTGTATTAAGTGAAATAAGCCAGGCCCAAAGAAACATAGGTCCCATGGTTTCCCTTATTTACAATAACTAGTATATGTCTGATACAAGCAGAAAAGGTCAGATAAGTTGCTGTTAGGTGAAATGAACCTTAAGATAAATATTCAAATGTTTTTTTTCTTTCATGTGATTGTTTCTAACATGTTTATAAGATGATATCTTTGTTGCTTTGTATGTCCCTCCCCCACAGTATAACCTCTGCTTTCATTGTATTTGATGTTGGTATAACTTGTGGAGGGGAAGGGAAAAAACAAATCATTTAAATAGGGATACAGATGGACCCATTGCAACAATGAGATGTACAAGTTGTTATGTTGAAAAATGAACTTTACAACTTTGGCTGGGGGGTGGGGAGTCGATGGATGAGAAGAGGAAACAAAGGAGGAGGCAACAATGCTTAATAAGAAATGTACTCATTACCTTGCCCATGTAATTGCAATGCCTTTGTACGGTATTTTCACAATTAAAAAAAAAAGACTTGCAACTCAGGAATATTGAGATCTGAGGACTAGGAAGAAGAGTTTATGGGACTCTTAACTCTTAACAATGAAAAGCAAACAAAACTAAAGGACAGTGCCCAGGCTTAGTTCGAGCCCAGAGCTGCACACAAGTACTCCTCAGATGCACAGAATAGATATAATAAAATTTACCTTTTTTTGCTTTATTATTATTATCCTCTTTCTCTTTCTCCTCCTTTTGCCCTCCTTTTTCTCTTCTTTCTTCTCATTTTCCTCCTCCTCCTCCTTGTGTCACCTGGCCAATATCCTTCTCTCTCTCTTTTTAAAAAATATTTACTATAAATTTATTTCAACCTCCAGGTACTCTAAAAACTGAAACACAACTATACCCCTAATAGACCACCAAATACACCTGTCCTTTTTGGACATGTCTATCTCAGTCTACATTCATTAGCTTTTTCTGCTCCATCAACCTATTTTTCCCTTCTGCCCTGTTAGTTATGTATGAATGTTCACAAATGAGGCACAGTGTTTATATACTGTGTGCAACTGTTGTCATTACAAAACATGCAAGAATATAATAACAGTGCAGATTTCATGAGGATTTTGCCACAAAGCAAAAGTAAATATTGCCTTCCCTAGAATTGGTCAGTTATTCATTTGTAAAACCAGTATTCAAGATGAACTTAATGCATTTTTTAGCTTAAGGCCAAGGAATTTGGACAAAGATAGAGATAAGCCCAGTTTCTCCCCCCCTTTCCATATATATAATTATATATATTATTGTTTAATTTTTTGTATATATTTTTTATTGTAAAGATATTATACAGACTGCATTGTTGGTGGGAGTGTAAACTTGTTCAACCACTTTGGAAAGCCATATGGAGATTCCTCAAAAGACTACACATAGAGCTCCCCTATGACCCAGCAATCCCATTTTTGGACATTTATCCAAACGATCACAAACAAGGCAATACTAAAACTACTAGCACAACTATGTTTATTGCATCATTATTTACCATAGCTAAGATATGGAACCAACCCAGAGTCCCCTCAGTAGATAAATGGATTAAGAAAATGTGATATATATATATATATATATATATATATATATATATATATATATATATATATATATGTATGTATATTCTATGCCTCCATCAGAAAGAATGACATTGCCCCATTTGTTAGGAAATGTTAAGACTTGGAAAAAATTATATTAAGTGAAGTAAGCAGACCCTTATTTACAATAACTAGTACATGTCTAGGACAAGCAGAAAGGGTCAAAAGCTATGTACATATGACCATGAGTTGATGTTAGGCAAAATGAACCCCAAGATAAGGACTCAAATGGTTTTTCTTTCTTACTATTGTTTCTGACATATTTATAAGATGATTTCTTTGTTGCTTTATATGTCCTTCCCCCATGGTATAACCCCTGTTTTCACTGTATTTGATGTTGGTATAATTTGGGGAGGAGAAGGGAAAAGACAAATTGCTTAAATAAGGATACTGATTGACCCATTGCAACAATGAGATATATAAGACACTATGTTGAAAAACGAACTTTACAACTTTGGCGGGGGCAGGGGTGGGTGGAGGAGAGATGGGAAGGGATGTTAAGAGGAAACAAAGGAGGAGGCAACAATGCTTGATAAGAAATGTACTCATTACCTTTCTCTTGTAATTGTAACCCCTCTGTACTATATTTTCACAATAAAAAAATGAAAAAAAAAGAAAAATGAGGGAAAAAGCGAAATGAACTCCAAGATAGGGACACAAGTGGTTTTATCTTTTTTCTGTTGTTTTCAATGTATTTATAATGTACTATATGATTTTTTTTGTTTCTTTTGTATATTCTTTCCCCATGGTATAACCCCCGTTTTCACTGTATTTGATTCCTGTGCCCTGCATCTTGTATATATATTTTTCCAATTTGGGAGGGGAAGGGAAATAACAAAATGCTGAAATAAGGCTACAGTCTGACCCATTGTAACAATGAGATGTACAAGACACTGTGTTGAAAACAGACTTGGGGGGCAGGGAGTTGAGTAGATGGGGAGGGAGGAGATGGTAGGGGAAAAACAAATGAGGAGGTAACACTGCTAGATAGGAAATGTACTCAGTACCTTACTCTCCTTCTCTTTTTAATTTAGGCTTTAATTGAAGGCAGATGGCTTCTCATTCTTATAGGGAATCTCTTACCTTAGCTTCCATTTGACATGTCCCTAAATGATGCTTGTGCTGTTGGATTGCAAGGCTGTGACAAAGACTTGAGCTCATTCTTTCTCAGGAAGGAAAGTGTCTTTCTTTTATGCATACTCAAACCCTTAGAACTGGTTCTAGCTCCAAGCTATGACTATGTTGGCAAATTTAGCCTAAAAGAGACGGTGCTTTTTGGGTGGGCAGCATAACATTGCTGATGAAAAATACCAAGCACTAGACTCCCCAGGCTCTATCATAGAATAGGTATGTCACTTAGAGCTCACTTACATTGATTTCTGCGGGCCTCCGACAGGGCCAGGGCCCTTTCCTCCCTCCCTCAAGCTCTTGTTAATCCTCTCATTTAGGACACTTCCACATCTCCTCTTCTTGACACCAGACTCCTGTCCTTATTAAACTTAAGGCTCCTACTCATTTCTCCAACAAATCCCAATATTCCATCTCCCTTTAACAAAGGCAAGATTTAAACCCAATCATCCTCTGCTTTCCTAAGTAACTTCTCAGATCTATCCACTCCCCCTTTAACATCTCCATCTTACCCGTGATTAAATGGAACTATTGCCTTGTACAGAACCTGTGCATTATTAACACTGCAGTCCTTCCTATTCATCTAGTATTGCCAACCTGTACACTCTCCTTTCATAAAGACCTTTCCTCCTGGGAATTTCCGTAATGATTTGAAGACTCCGCTAACAGACTTATCTTCCTGTCCTAACTTCCCTCAGTGATATGTTACTCAACATGCTGACAAATGCTTCCCTCAGCCTTATCAAGACCCTTTTCCTTGTCTCCCTATTTTGTCTGGGAATCAAGTCTTTCTCAAGACCCTTAATCTATCTGGTTTCTATCCTAAGTGGACAGGTCCTCACCAGATCCTGGTGACCATTTCCACTGCAGTTAAGCTCAATGGACAGCCATAGTGGTTTCATCTGTCAAGAGTAAAAAAGGCTTATATTGACTCCAAGGTACAACTACTGTTCTCTCAGATCTACCAAGCCCCTGACTTTCAAGAGTTTTTTTTTCTTTCAGATTTCATTCAAAGACACATATGTGTGTCCACCACAAAGAACTGTTGTTGCTGCCTTCTTCCAGACTGAAAAATATCTGCACCTTCTACTAATATCAATACCCCTTGTCAGCAGGAAGTAGCTAGAGTTGATGCTGCTTTATAACTACCAAAGGGCTGGAATATTAGGCCTGCCCCTTCTCCTTGTTCTCTCCCCATGCACCCTAGAAGTCCCTGCCCAGCACCTGTAACCCAGGCAACTGGCCTGGGGGCAGTGGGTCCTGTCTACAGGCTCCAAAGTGATTTCCTGATCCTCTGAGGTCAGCTCCACATCCTCTGTGGCCACGCCCCTGCCTCCCCTTTCCCCATATAGTCTTTCTTCTGGGGCCATGATCTCACTTGCTCTGCAAGCCTCCATCTTGTTTAAGCCAGCGATTTGCCCTCTCTCCCCTCCTCCCCTCCCCTCCTCCCCTCTCATCCCCCCACTTCTAATAAACCCTCTTCTGCATGGCAGTTTCCTTCAGTAATAAACATTGGATAAGCTAAAATACCATCGTACCAGATAGCAGGCTTCAGCTTATTTTATATGTACATTGTCTTCTAAATTAGAAGAATTGTAAATCAGGGAAATAGTTGATCCTAATTATTCCAACGTCCTCCATGTGAAATAATCATGCTTCAAGTCTATATTTGTGTCAGTTTTCATGGACAAAGAAGGAATTATCTGAAGCAACTTTTGCTTTCAGACAGCGTCTACCTCTCATCCATCAGGATAGACACAGGGCACACGGCTTCAATGGTTGTCATGTGTTTGACATTGCTGGGTGCTCATTAAAGATATTGAAACGAGTAAACATGAAGCCTTTGCCTCTTACTTACTATAAAATATTCGTATTAAAGCCTACAGTTTGCCAGAAAACTAGTCTCATTCCCTCCTTTATCAGAAGCTAGAGGCATATTTCATATTTGCCTATTCATTCCCCTAACTCAGAAATAAGGACATATATAAACTCAATATTATATTAGTGACTAAGGTCTAAATATTCAATATTTCCATGGATTGAGGCTTCCTGGAGTCACAACACCACAACTGTGTTTTTATTCTTGTATTGCAATTGGCAAGCAAATTTAAAGTTTTTTTATTTTATTCATTTTTTTAAACATGGAATAAGAACGAGCAGAACTTTAAGATTTTTCCTAATGTAGTAGCCATATTTCTAATAGTAATTATTAAAAATACAATGTTGTTTCTACTTATCATGCATCATGATACTGGCCCTTTCTTCTTCTTCAATAAAGACTAATATTGGCTTCCAACTTAAAGACATTTAGACTGAATGGAGGATTTTCTTTTAGTACTGCATTATGCATGGTAAAGCCATGAGTCAGAATGATAGAATCAGAAGATTCAACTTTCTTTATAGTTCACTCAGAGTAAAGCAAGGAATGATCAGAAATAGGTCATAGTGTGTTTGAAAGTCTGGGACAATGAACATTTCTTGGAAGGCTCACACAGATAGGTTTTTATTTGAGGATAGAATATTTCAAAAAATTGGAAACCAAGTATTATAGCATATGACAACCTGAAAATATTTATAAACCACTTACTAGAGTGCCTATTCTTTGTGTGTGTATGTGTGTGTGCACGTGCGCGTGCACATATGTGTGTGTGTGGGTCTGTCTGTGTGTGCCATGCGTGCTGGTCTTAGCTTAAACTCTGAGCCTCATACTCTGGTTAGGATGGGGCCCTCCAATTGAGCTACACTTCCAATACTCTGCCTATTCTTTTCTAGCAAAAAGAATTATTTCTTTAGTTATTTTCCAGTATTATTAAAATGTTACTAAACCTGTTTCTCCTACTGCTTGAAGTTCTTGAATGATTTCAGGCAACATGGGTGCCCTATATGGTTAGCTAAGGTCATTAATAGCACTGACTCTCATAGTAGCTGAGAGCAATGGATCATGTTCTTGGGATCTGCTATTAACTAACTTGTTCTCAGACTTTGAGATAGTCACTTTCCCAATAGCACTCTCACTAGTAAGTCACAGGGACCATTTATTCTCTCTGATGTCTTAACTGATGTGTTGTTCTCATTTTGGAATTCATAATTTGCAAGGTAACCAGAGAATTTGTGATCTGATACTCACTGTAATTAAAGATGGAGAGTCAAGAGATAAGAAATTGTATCAGGAACTGGAAAGGTGGCTCAGTGGTAGAGTGCTTGCCTTGTATGCATGAGGCCCTGGGTTCGATTCCTCAGCACCACATAAGCAAAAAGAAAAAAGCCGGAAGTGGAGCTGTGGCTCAAGTGGTAGAGCCCTAGCCTTGAGCTGAAAAGCTGAGGGACAGCGCCCAGGCCCAGAGTTCAGGCCCCACGACCGACCCCCGCCCCCCCAAAAAAGAAATTGTATCAGTTCCATGTCTGTGTTTCTCCTTTTCCTCACATAGGACAGGTGGGATCTGGGAGGCTGTGATTTCAGTCCATCAGATCAGCACTGAGTCTTGCTTGGGCTCTGGTGTCTTTCTTGTTCTTGCTTCATTTGGGATTTGAGTCTGCTTTTCCCTCCTCTTTTTTACTCATTGTGTATGTCATTCTCAGTGCTCTATGGCTCTCATTCTGACCCAGATTAGCCCTTTCATTTCAAAGTGCTACCCTCTTTCCCATTAATGTTGCCATTTTCTGAACTCAAATGCAAATTTAGCATCTAATGCTAAATTATTTAACTAAATTGGTGGGCATTAGGGTGACAAATGAAGCTGTCTCTTCAGTAGACACATTTTTACCATCTTGTTTCCCTGAAAAGGATACCCACTTGGTGGAACATGTGGAAGAAATAAGAATAACAGATTTTATAATGCTATTATCTTATTCAGAAAGCCTTCACATTTGTCATCGAATTTATTCCAATTCTCATTCAAGGAAAATGAACCATGAGTGGTTCATATATATTTCAATTATAGATATATGTTATATATCTATTATATTTATATTATTATATATTATAATTATACTTACTATACCATATTATGTTATATTATTTCATATTATATCATATATCATGTTATTAAAAAACTGAGACTGAGAGAGATTGAACAGAAATTATTCAATATCATCTGGCTAAAATGTAAAAGAATAAGCAATCAGTCCACAAGACTTTCATAAACTTCTATGATTTCTAGAAGAGCCTCTACCTCATAAGTGCTACCTCCTACTCCATCTGCTTTTGAATTTTTAATTGTCACTATCACATATTGTACTGATTAGTAGGATTCACTGTGCTACTTCCACATGTGGATTTTTGACCTTTAAATTTCACATCTTCAATCTTATCTACAGATATACTCGTGTGTGTGTGTGTGTGTGTGTGTGTGTGTGTGTGTGTGTGTGTCCCACTAAATCAAAGCCAAAAAACTATCAGCTGTCAACTTTTTGGCTTTCTCCATCTTTCAAAATGGCACTCAGTGAAGACAGAGGTGATCTACTAAGGTATGAAGAAAAAGGGATATTATATCATGTGGCTTTAGAAGTTGTCTGCCTTGTGATGGAGGTGGGCAAAATTCCCCTAAGGGACAACTCAGTGAGGTAAAATACAAGGTTTTTATCTGCTTTGATGCTTGAAAAGATTTTGTGTCTGGTGTACTACTACTTGAGTAACACTTCCAGTCTGGAGTTTTGTTGGTTAATTGGAGATGGAGCTAATAGACTTCTGCCTGGGTAGGCTTCAAACTATGATTCTTGCAGTCTCAGCCTCTTTGGTTGCTAGGATTATCATCATGAGCCAGTGTTTCCAGCTTCTTTTGAATTGGTTTTGAGTGTGATACCTCCCAGACCTTGTTCTGTATGAACCAGACAGGTATATGGATGAACTATATTGTTGCTTTTTCTCATCAATTTTCTCTATTTAGAAAAAGGGACTTGCATGACTTTTTATCATAGGAGCAGGATAACACACTGGATGGCCTAGACAGCAGATCTTAACCCTTTCTTAACTAAAGGACACTTAGGCTATTGTAAATTTATCATGGTTATAAATAAGCTTGTGGAAAATAGGTATGTAGATACGTTTGAAGATGTGAAATTGTAGGATCAAAAAATAGATGTTCCTCAATTCCCTTCAGAACTATGATTTCACTGGGTGAAATGCAAATGATGGTTCATTCCTGCAATATTAGCACACAGGAGACCATGGCTAGAGGATATTGAGTTTGAGGCTAGCCTGGGCTACATAGTGCCACTCTGTCTCAAAGAAACAAAGAAAACAATGAGAACTACCTTTGTACTTCTACTAGCAGTGTGCCCACTTGATCACAGCTTTTCATTATTGACTCTTCAAACTGTTTAGTTTTGCCAGTTTGCTAAATATAAATTCCAATGAGTTTTTATTTCTCTGGTTCTATGGAAAATACCCCCCTCCACCTTTGTTTTTTGTGTGTCCTTTTTCTTAACTTTTATATGTCTTTTTCTGTGAGGTAAGTTCAAAATCTCTCATTTCTCTTGCCCTGCTTACTCTTCATGGTTCATAAGAGTTATTTGTTAATTAGCTATATTAATTGTAGCACATGTTCAGAATCATTATTCTTAGTCTATTGTTTGCCTTTTAATTTTTTTTGCAAAGTCAAGGCACTTTATTTTTAATTTTTAATTTTAATATATATTTTTATTGTAAAAATATTGTACAGAGGGGTTACAGTTACATGAGTAAGGTAATGAGTACATTTCCTGTCCAGCATTGTTACCCCCTCCTTTGTTTTTCCCCTACCATCCCTTCTCTCCCCACCTCCCCAACCCCTTCCTCACCGCCCTCCAAGTTGTAAAGTTTGTTTTCGACAGTGTCTTGTACATCTCATTGTTACAATGGGTCAACCTGCATCCTTGTTTCAGCATTTGTGTATAGCATTTCTTGCTGCCCATTTTTTTTTAAGTTTCATGTGTTCATAGCAAGTAGTCTATATTTTTAGCTTCTGAAAGGTATCATCTTTGAAGAAGGTTTGGATCTACCCCTGCCAAAGTTACAGAAATATTGTGAAATATATTTTTTTCTGGAAGTATTCCTCCTTCTCCCTCCTTCTCTTTCCCCTCTCTCTCTCTGTATCCCTCCCTTCCTTCCTCGTGTGTTCCCTCTATTCATTCTTTATTTCCTCCCTCTTCTCCTTCACTCCAATCCTTCCTTCCTATTTTGATCATTATTTTGTTTTAGCTTATAGACTTCTAATTTGGGTAGTTCTTGACTTATATAAAAATAAGAAATAAAGTTGTACCAGGAGCAATGTGAACTCTTAAGGGTGAGGACTTGGAAAGGTTGCTGTGGATGAGTTGGGGTTCCAAACTACCCAGGAGGTGCTGTTATTCATTTTTTGTTGTTAATTTTAATTTTTTTATTGTGAAAATACTGTACAGAGGGGTTACAATTACATGGGCAAGATAATGAGTACATTTCTATCAAGCATTGTAGCCTCCTCCTTTGTTTCCCCTTCCCATCCCTTCCCTGCTCCCCCCCCCCCCTCACCCAATTCTCCTCCCCCCCCTCCTCCCTCCACCCAGTCCTCCTCTCCCCTCCCCCCCACCAAAGTTGTAAAGTTGGTTTTTTTCTTCCATGCGATTAATTTTAATTTTATTGTCAAGGGAATGTATAGAAGGTTACATAAATAAGGTAATGAGTACATTTCTTGTCTAACTTGTTACCCCCTCCCTCATTTTTTCTTCCTCTTTCCCACCCCCCAAAACCTCCTCCAAGTTGTGCAGATAATTTCCAACATCTTGTCTTGTGAGTATCGCTGTTTCATTGGTTCCCCTTTGTCCTTTGTCTCACCATTTTGTTGTTCCTCTTCCCTTCCTAATTCAGATAAACATATATATAATACCCAGAGCACCAAAATCAAGTACAGTGACAACGGGATAAAACCAAGAGGAGAAAACACAAAAGAAAAAAGAAATCATGTAGTACATTAAAAACAACAACAACAAAGATAAAGCTCTTGTGCCCATTTTTTGGAGTTCATTTAGCTTAGCATCATCTTATATGTTCATATGTACATAATTATTGAGCTATTCTGCTTATCTGTTAAGATTATCCTAGTTATATAATAAGTACTACAAATAACGGAAAACCATGGGACCTATGTTTCTTTGGATCTGGCTTATTTCACTCTGGAAATCAGTATGGAGCTTCCTCAAAATACTAAACATAGAGCTCCCCTATGACCCAGCAATCCAACTTCTGGGCATTTACCTAAATGACCACAAACAAGGCCATACTAAGGCCATACCAGCACAACTATGTGTATCACAGCATTATTTACCATAGTGTAAGGAAATGGAATGACTTGGAAAAAAATTAAATTAAGTGTTGACATTCTTAGAGCAGTTTCCTTACCAAGATCACAGAAGCTGTAAACTAGAGCACATGCCCCTGTTTATGTTCATCCATGTATTTTAGCACTGGTTCTCCAGTGTTTGATGATTTCCTGAGAGATATGAGTGAGTCATTCAGTTGGTTCCTTAATCCATAGGGCAAGAGAATTGGCTAAATGGACCAGAATGAACTTTAAGAGGAAGTACAATGCAGGGAAGGTGTAGTGGTATACAGGAAAGACCCACACAGGGACTGGATTTCGGAATTTGTGTTTTATTTAATTCATCAGTATGGAGACATGTATGTTGGTAGTGCAGAATGGAAACCCGTAGAATTCATAGAAAAGTTTTCGAGTCCTACAATTGTCCTAAAGGCTTTAGAGGGCTACTTGTATAAGTAAAAAGATCAAGAAAAAAATGTATGAAGAAATTTACCCATAGCAAGCTTTTCTTAAAAAACAAAACATATCTTGGGATTATTTTATTTGGTTTAAGACAAGGCCTAAGTTCATTTGGGCCTCATGCTCCATCTTTCTGACATAGATCAAATTTCATTTGGATGCCAGTAAATTGTGTTTGCTGCCTTACTGTGACTGAAAGCATTTCATAAAACATATATATATATATGCATATGTATAGATACATATATATGCATGTATGTATAAACACACATATTTTTAAGTGTGTGTCATTAGAAGGGAAAATTGAATGGATTTTCCCTCTGGTAAAGATCATATTGTCTGCTGGCAGACAACTAGCAGTGCTGGGCACATGGAAGCCACTAAATAGATTTTGCTGATTATCACAGCTAGCAGAACTATTCTCCAAAATTACCTTCTATATGGAGAGTCAACATACTAATATCCCTATTGGGGTCTTCCAGGGCTCCTGAACCATTTCATGTAAAAACACTGGGATTTCAGACTGGAGGCTACATCTCCATACTTCTGTTCTGTCTGTCACAAAGATCTTTCACTTCACATTTCAAAAAACCCCACAAAACCTGAACCTTGGCCCACTTGATGGGAATTCTTAGCAGGCAATTCCTAACCAGGCATTTGTCATTCTCCTTTCTATTTTCATGCATCTGCAAGAACTGTTTGCACCTTGATGGTTAGCTGAGCATGCCAGCTGAGCAGCAAGGATTCAAGAAGTTGCTAGGGGAAAGCCACCTCTGTTGACCTCAGCTTGTGAAAATTGGAGGCTGGCTTGAATTCTTCAGACTGCACTTCTGTTGCTGGGTACCTATCTTTCTTTGTTTCTTCTGTGAGACAGGGACAGGAGGGTAAGGGTTGCATAAGTACCCAGCTCTGTTTTGATAGCCTGGGAGCCTTCTGCAGAAATCTCTACACAGGTTCCAAAAAAAGGCCAAGAGCTCAATGTCAAACTAAACAAAATATAGCAAAATGGGGTAACAACAAGTATTCTGCTGCAATTCTAGCTGGGTAGTGTTTCAAAGCCTGTGAGGATCTTCCTTGTCTGTAAGTCCAAACCCTTTCATGTTTCTGCAGTAATACTTGTGGGGAGGAATGAACCTTGCATCTTGGTATAAATTGGAAGTTCTTACCTGTGCTTGGTAAGTTGCAATCTCATTTGAATGTATTTTTCTCCATTACTGGAAATGAGGAAAATTCTGAAAGTCCAACAGTAAAATGGATTTGTACTTGTAATGTTTTAAAGTGAAGTTTGCAAATTCTTTGCATGAGAGAAAAAAAGCAAACAACAAACTAACAGATAAGCCCAAAGCAATTGTAATGCAGGGGAAAAGAATGGAAGGAAAAAGTAGGAGAGCTGAATTATCTTAGCTGTCGTGTAAGAGCTTCACATGTCCTGAACATGGGAGAGACAGAGATGACATATCTTAATCAAAATGAAATGCTAACATTTGAAATGTCACAAGACTCCATGGACATCAAAATTAAAATATCATATTTCTAGATTATATGATTGCAGAATCAGGCATTCATTCACACAAGCTTCTCCCTCCCTCTCTGCTGGTGTGCTCAGTTGTTGTCTACTTACTTGGGAATCCAGCAGAGCTGTCTTGGTTCCTTTGCCCTGAGCCTTTTGATTCTGGGAAGAAGTTTCCTTTCCTGTCATCTGCTTTCTCAATGGGAGACAGTTTATGCATTAAATGTCAGAGTGCTTTCAGATGCACGATCTCAGTCTGGCAAGGATATCAGGGAGGGGGAAGGGCAGAGAGTTAAGATGTTTTCTGCAGCTTCACAAGACCAATGGTACTACAACTCAGACCTTCAACTCTGTATTCAGTTACTTCAGCTCCAGTTCTACAGTGGCGTGCAGTGGTTTGTTATAACTCTAATGGTTTGGCAATGGGTAATGGATGAAAAAATGCAAGTAAATAGAGTGCTTTATTGGATCATTGTTATTTATTTGAGTAAATATTCATTTGAATGTTGTTATTAGGCCTCCAAATGTGTAATTGTTTTATTGTTGAGAATACTAACACTTTGGGAAGCAAGGTTTTAAACATCTGATAAACATAACAAATATTGAATAATGAGAAGTATTTTAATGAATTTCCATTGACTTTAGTTTGCAAATTATGGTAATGGAGTAAAAGAAGCTATTTCTTGTTAGAGAAGCTAACAAGAACACTCTGTGTGTGTGTGTGTGTGTGTGTGTAATATAGCCTTTCAGATACTGTTATTTACTGAATCTTACATACAATTGAGTAAATGCTAAATTCAGGCCTGCACTGAAATACCTTATCATGTAAAAAATGTGCATAATTAAGAGTGCTGTTTAAGATAATTTTTTGCCCTGTATTGAAGGCACAGTAGGCCAAGAATAATATAATATCATTTTGAATTCCTATTGTGCAGTTAAACATTACCTATGGTTGAATGGACAATAAAGTACAATGTTTACAAGGTATTTTTTTTTCCTTCTTGGTTTTACACTAAAAGAGAGTCCCACTGAAACTTCTCTGAGATATTAAAGTCCTTCTCTGATCTGAATAAATATTTTCTCTTCAGGCAGGTCATATCCATTATAGTTAAAAAAAAGACAGGCTTGTGGCAGAGGACAGGAGACATCCCAGAGCAGGTGCGCTGTTATTTCAGCAACAACCCCTCCTCATCAAAGTGCTCTCAAGGGGTTTCAGAAGCAGCTGACCTTTCAACCAAAATGGCTGTAAAACCACATTCTTCCCTTCTTTTCCTTCCTCAAGGACTGAAAATCTGTAGGATCATGACACTAACTTTCTTCCCTTTAACTTTGTGAAATTCATGACACAATGGATTCTACAATGAAAGCAACAGTGAATTTAAACTTGGCTTTACAAATAGGGAGCTTTCCTTCCTGTATTCTTGAGACCCAATAATTTTCATATTTTTGGCTAAAGATAGTTTGAATAGGTAACAAGGGAAATTTAAAGTGGGAAAATACCACTTAGTATTATTAGCAATATTAATAGTAATTAATAATAATTTTTGATGACATCAAATATTGTTAATCATTACTACATATTAATAATGATAATATTTCCCAGTAATAATAATATTCAATAATAATACTGGTCTACTGGAATAATAATATTGAATTACTGGAAATGGGGTATACTAACCTGAGAGTTGTTATGGGCCTGGGCACTGTCCGTCAGCTCTTCAGCTCAAGGCTAGCGTTCTACCACTTGAGCCACAGCGCCACTTCCGGCTTTTTTCTTTTTGCTTATGTGGTGCTGAGCAATCGAACCCAAAGCCTCAGACATGCAAGGCAAGCGCTCTACCACTGAGCCACCTTCCCAGCCCCTGTTATGGTTTCTTAAGATAACATTTTCCATGTTCTTTGACAGGTCTTCTTTCCTCTAATCTCCTTCCCTCCATGATATCCCACTTGCTTGCTAAAACCTATGGTTTTCCTGCAGCATCTTTTCTAGCAATGAAAGAGGACAAGGTACTAGACTTGCCTTAATGATAATCCCACTCTTCCAGGTTGGCATGCAAGGCAGGACCCCTGTCCACCCCATCTTCATTGCCTCATGCATTCCTTGGCTCAGCTTAGCCAGGCCTCTGATTCTTTTTCAAGCAGGTTGTGCTCCTCCCATTCCTGTGTTTTTACTTTGCTCCCTTTGGAACGATCTCATTGTTTGAGATTCCAATCAATGACTTATCACTGATTCTTGTCCTCTGAGAAGAGTGTAATATCATGATAAGAGACCATACATGGAAGATAGTCACATGAAATTTGAATTGTAGATCTATCAAGTATGCATGAAGCCATACATGGACCAGGACTTAAATGCTCCAAGCCCTGCACCCATCATCTCCAAGCTGGAGATCATACTACTTGTGAGTTTACTGTGAGAAAGGAAGAAAATAGAGTATGTAAAGTAAAGCATGTGTGATCACAACCCAAAAGCATGCTGCATTTGGGTGGGCAGTCAATATACAATTACCTAGGGACCCCTACATAGCACTGAACCTCCCCTCTGCAATCTCATAACCTTTACGTCTTGACTCTAGTATTCAGTGTTCTTTGACACTCTCTTCCCTTGAACTTATAGAGGTTCATCTCTGCTAGATGTTCTACAAATTTTAATTTAGTTGGACTGGAAAACTAGTGTACTTAAGAACAGTGGACTTTAAATTACTTCTGCATAAAATAAATGAGAGCTTTTAGCAATTGATGGCTTCTAAAAACGTAGTAGGAATCATGTTTTTCTAGTATAATAACTAGCAATTGAAATGAAGATCAACAGAACAGGAAGTAAGATAATTCTATTAAAAGTTTCTCCTCAAACCGGGCACTGGTGGCTCATGCCTGTAATCCTAGCTACTCAGGAGGCTGAGATCTGAGGATCATGGTTCAAAGCCAGCCCAGGCAGGAAAGTCCATGAGACTCTTATCTCCAATAAACCACTAGAAAACTGGAAGTGGTGCTGTGGCTCAAGTGGTAGAGCACTCACCTTGAGCTGAAGAGCTGAGGGACAGCGCCCAAGCCCAGAGTTCAAGCCCCACAACCAACAAAAATAAATAAATAAAAATTTAAAAATAAATACAAGCTTCTCCTCAAATGATGAAGGAGGACTGAAGAGGTAAAATCATTGTTTGAAAGTCTTGTGACATTTGGACACTATTGGTCTTAGGTATAGCTGTCTCAGTTCTTGTCTGTAGCTGTAACCGCATACTACAGAGTGGGAAACTTGTTGGTAAAAGAAGGCAATTGGCTCCTAACTTTAGGGGCTGGCAAGCCCAAGACGAAGGTGCTAGAGTCTGGCCTGCTGAATCCTAACCTGGTGGAAAGTAGAGGTTGAGGAAGGTGAGCCAGTAAAAGAGACAGTTGTATACAAGGAAAGGCTCACATTGTAACAAGCCACCCTCTGGAAAATCAACTCACTCCTGAGACAAGCTTCCCAGAGAATGGCATTCATCCACCAGTGAGTGTGAATCCTTCATTACTTGAAGAAATCCCATTAGGCCCTACTTCTCCATGCTGCCACACTGGGAATTGATATTATACCACACGGACTTTTAGAGGGGGGCTCATTCAAACCACAGCAGTACCCTTTCTGATAGCTATACAACCAACAGTAATTGTGATTCCTATGTGTTTTTCTCATCATCAAGCCACAGAACAATGTTAATTCTCTATCAATCATGACAATTGACTTACCTAGAATCAACAGGATTCTACTGATAAGAGTCAAAAATTCTAGCAAAACCACAATTGGCAGTAATCTGTGGCCTGGAGCAGTAATCTGTGGCCTAGCACACTAGAGGCTCCATGTCCTTCTCCCATTTCTTCTCATGTTATAGGAGATTTTCTTCTGAATCTGTTGTCTACTGTAGACAACAGATTAAAGCTAAAGTCCTGCAACTTAGTCTGTCTCTAGATTCTGGTCTGGAAGTATGAAAGATTAGTGGTAAGTGTATGGAAGTTTCTTTCAAGCTCTGAAACATGGCTAAAATTATCATCCTTCCTAACTTCTGCTTCACAAATACTTCTTAAATTAAAAGTGCCTTTTATTTTTTAGCACAGTAGCAAAGCACTTTTAAAAGGCAAGGGGTTTGAGGCTTTGTCATGCACTCAAGCTTACTCAAGCTTGAAAGCATTCATTTGCCTTTCCCAAAGTATCATTTATGCATATTCCTTCCATAATTCCCAACCTTCCCCCAGAGAAGAAAAAAATAAGAGAAAAATTACCCTTCTGTTCTCAGTGAAGTAAATTACAAGTGATGACAAAAGTGAGGGGGAAATGGAATTGCTAAGCAATAGTAGCTAACCAATATTCAAGTTGTTTTTGTTTTTTTTTAAGTTGGAGTGAGATCATAAAGGAAAGAGTAAAATGAGTAGTACCATTTGCTAGCTCTCTGACATTAAGAATGATTTAAATAATTTAAAATCCAGTAGAGTACAGTTAATGACTTCTATTGAGATTTAGTGATATTAGGACTTTTGTTTCTTTTTTGTTGGTCTTGGGGCTGAACTTTGGGCCTGGGCGCTGTCCCTCAGCGCTTCAGCTCAAGGCTAGCACTCTACCACTTGAGTCATGGCGCAATGTCCAGCTTTTTCTGCTTATGTGGTGCTGAGGAATCAAACCCAGGGCCTCACGCATGTAAGCCAAGCACTGTACCACTGAGCCACCTTTCCAGCCCCATCATTATGCCCCTTTGTACCTGCCATATAAGGGGCTAGTATAGTGCTTATGATTTTCTTTGTTGATCTCGTAGTTGTTTTAGTCAACTGTAGAGAAATTTCAATCAAGCCATTGATAAAGGAGTAGCATAACTTTGAAGGAATTATTCTATGTGTAAATAATGTCAATCATAACTAACTTATAATTTTCTCCTTAGTATGCGGAGATACTAAGGAGAAAGAAAGAAAGAAGGCTGCCTCAATTATGGAAAGACTTTGAGACCGCTTCTGGCTAGCATTTGTGAAACATGTTCTGAGCTCCTCTCTTCTGTCAGCAAAGAGCTGACTCAGATAAGAATTGGCCATAATTAAATTAGGCTTACACAGGGAAATGTCAACCTGCAGGGCCTGCTCACCACTGATTAGATCTGTGGAAATTCTTACCTAGAAGGGACTTGGGTTACCAGGATCCTGATGAGCTCTGCATGATTAGAAAGGAAAACTTGCCACATTGTCTGAGAACTCCACAGGAGCACCTGTGGATGTGAGCTACTCTATCACTCGTGTATTTGAGGATCTTTCTGAGTCTCCTTAGCCCATGTCCTTCCCTCTTCAGTTCTGTTGATCTACACGAGGAACCTTAATACCTAATGTCCCCAACATTGCAATAGCTTTCTTTCCTGATCTTAGATATTGAATATATTTGAAACCTCCAGTTTTATCAATTCAAAAGTCTTCGATTGTTTCAAATTGAGGGTTTCCATCTTTGACATTTGAGTCAGGCTAACTGGGTGACTATAACACACACATATGCATACGTACACGAGTGTGTGCATGCATGTGTGTGTATGTGTGTATGAGTATAGTGTGTGTATAGTGGTGCTTGAACTCAGCTCTTGATTAGCTTTTTAGCTCTAGGAATGTGTTCTACCACTTGACTCAGACATCCACTCCTGGCTGTTTTCCTAATTATTTGGAAGTAAGTATTGTGGATTTGTCTACCCAAGCTGGCTTTCAATCTTGATCCTTAGCTTTCACTTCAGGTATGAGCCATTATTGTTTAGCTTGATTATGGTTTCTTTGACAGGCAAAGGGCTTTTGCAGTTGAGTAGATGATTTATAGATAGAAGATGATATATTAGGAAGTGGTGCTGTGGCTCAAGTAGTAGAGGACTCGCCTTGAGCTGAAGAGCTCAAGGACAGCAACCAGGCCCAGAGTTCAAGCCCCATGACTGACCAAAAAAAAAAAAAAATGATGCGTTAGAGTTATTCTACACTTCCTTAGATTTGAGTAAGGTAATTTTTTTGAATATGCATACTACAATAATTGCTTTCTCTGACCCCTTTGCAAAATTTTAATTGTACAGAACATGATGTGATCTGTGTATAGGATTTTTCTGTTTGTGTGTGTGTGTGTGTGTGTGTGTGTGTGTGTGTTGGTACTGGAACTTGAACTCAAGGTCTAGGTGTTGTCCCTTAGCTTTCTTTTTTTCTCCTCAAGTCTAGTGCTCTACCACATACAACATCACCATCCCATTAGACCTTTTTGGTGGTTAATTGGTGGTAAGAGTGTTGAGTACTTTATTGCTCAGGCTGGCTTCAAACCTTGATCCTCAAATCTCAGTCTCCTGAGGAGATAGGATAACAAGCAAGAACTACCAGTACTGGGTGACTTTTTGTTTCTACATTCATTATTAATATCATTTACTCTTGTCTTTTAGCATTTGTGAATAATGTGTGAGCTTTGTAACACAAGCTGCTGAGCTTCCATTTATAAAGGCTGAATGACATTTGCACATAGTGGTCAAATCACTAGGGTTTCTGTCTTTAGTTATGTATACAAAAAAAAAGGAAATGGGAAAGGCATGTTAAACACAGTATAAATCTATTCTAAAGGAAAATTCAGATTTGAACCCCTTGGGAGAATAGTTGGTAAAGGTTAAACAAACCTTCACTCACCCTTGTGGGACCTTAAAATAAATTTCATGTAAATTCTTGTCAGCTTTCCTGCACAGCTGTCCCCAAACATCTGCTATGGAGCCACTTCCTCCTTCCACAGTTTACATATGCTTGTGTAAACTATTTATTTGTAATACATAATAAGTGGCAAAGTATATACTTGGTTTTGAACCACATATACTCAGGGGTGGACTAGAAGGAGATGACTTAACTCTTTTTAGTGGTTCTACTCAGTGTAAGGCTGTTGAGAATAAATAGTACTTGAAATCTCTTTACGTTGTTGGAGGTGGGAAGATGGGAATTGTGTGTGGGGTTTCAGAATCCAGGGTAGAACCCATGCTGAAAAGCGAAATGAACTTCCAAAGCAATAAAATAAACAATGTGACTGCCCAGATCTCGAGAGGCCATGCTTTTAGTAGTCACACAGAGAACATTATGTAAACCTCTGGAGACCTGGCCCTGTGTTGACCAGGGAAGATCAATCTTATAGGGCCTTGATTTTGTTGGCAGAATAAATGCTTCTGTAAAAGGTGAGATTCAAGTCAGGCTGAGTGAAGACTGGAGGCAAACAGAGGCAAGCAGGGATTCTAACTGTCAGGGTGACGGATGGCCGTGCCACATGAGAATGCTTCCTGGAGAAATCGGGTCAAATGGTTCCGCCTTGATGAGGTGAGGTTTCCTTTATCCACCACTGTGGGTGGGAACTCAGAACTGGGCCAGGCTCACTTGGCAACCCAAGGATAATGGATAATGTCATCGCAGCACTGGCAGAGAGAGTTCTGGAATGTCAGGGTCTCAGAGGTGACCTCTCCTGGAGCATTATCCTGGGGACATTTATTTCAGTGAAGAGTGCCCAGTACCTCTGCTGTGCAACTATGTTTTGGAAAATCATTTTCTTAAATCTTTGTGTCTGCTCTCAACATAATCATACATGTTCCTCTAACTGGGGGTTTCTCAAATTCAGCATGTTTTATTTCGTTTATTTTTTTCTTGAACCTTTTAGACTAGCTGTTTTGCCTCATGTGACTTTTACCCCCTAGATGTCAGTAGTTGGCTGTGGGGCTTGAACTCAGGGCCTGGATGCTATTTGTGTGTTGTTTTTACATTCGCTTGTTTTGTTTTTCTTAAGCTTAATGCTCTACCTCTCTGAGCCACAGCTCCATTTATAGTTTCCTGGTGGTTAATTGGAGGTAAGAGTCTCACAGATGGGCTGACTTTGAACTGTGATGCTGAGATCTCCACATCCTGAGTAGCTAGGATTACAGACGTGAGCCACTGGTGCCCAGCCATAGTCTCCTTGGCAAGGTGGCAACAAGAACATACATAGGTATTACCAGACCTCCTTTAAGAAACACAGTTGCCCTTAGTTGAGATTACTGCTCTAATCTTGTTTCTTTCATGTTGTATAAGAGTTCTTTGGTTCCTCCCATTATAAATATTTATTAAGCATTATTAAGCACCTATTATGTGCTAACACATTGGTTATCATGGGAGAGTTCTGTTCTTTGTATCACTTATGGAAAGTTGGGTTATGATATAAACATGATTAGAATTAGAGTGTTACAAATGAATGTTTTGGATGCTCTGAAGAGCAACACAGCTCATCTTGGGGATCAAAGAAATCTACCTGGAGATGCATTTGCAGACATGCAGGCATGATGGGGAAGCAAGGGAGAGGAGAGGAATTTACCCTGAGGTGGATTTGCCCATGTGTTGGCATGCCGGAGAGGGGAGGGAGAGGAGTTGAACTCAGGAAAATATGCAAAACAACTGAATTGGAAGGCGCTCTTCCAGGAACTGGAGGGGGACAGAAAAGCAGTGTGGCCAGGAGGTAGAACCTGCTCTGAGATGATGCCACAACTTCAGAACCGAGTTTAGTCCAGCTGCTCAGCCAGTGTGGGTTTGGTCTCTGCTCCTGAAAGCCTGTGGATGCCAGGGCAGGGTCAGTCTTAGCGGGCCTGAGCTCTGATTAGGTTTTAGGTCTGTGCTCAGTGGGTATGGCAGGAATACTGTGAATGGTGGAAAGTGGGAGCCAGGCTGACTGGGGAGTGAGATTGCAGGGTGCTGTTATCACAGGCCGGTGTCCCTCAGGGTACTCTCCTAACCCTTCTGGAAGCCTTCTGGTGAGCTCCATCTCCTGAGTCTTCACTTTGAACTCACGGAGTTCTTTTCAGATTGTCTATGCTGGATTCTTTTTCCACTTTTGGTTTTCTGTATTAAAAATGATCCCAAGGTCCCAGGTGAACAAAGCAAGTATACTTTCTTTGGCAACAGAACTTTTATTTCGAGGATGCAGCCTGTCACACTGGCCTGGCCACACATTCCTCAGGTTCTCTTGCTGCAGGTTAGGAGTGGGCGGCTGGATTCACAGGAATCCAGGAAAGCCATGGGCCTTCTTTCTCCTTTGAGGATCTCAATTGATCTTTTTTTTTTTTAATTTAAATTTTATTGTAAAAGTGATGTACAGAGAGTTTACAGTTACACAAGTAAGGTAATGAGTACATTTCTTTTTTTCTTTTTATGTTGGTCATGGGGGCTGAACTCTGGGCCTGGGCACTGACCCTCAACTCTTGAGCTCAAGGCTAGCACTCTACCACTTGAGCCACAGCGCCACTTCTGGCCTTTTTTTCTGCTTATGTGGTTCTGAGCAGTAGAACCCAGGGCCTCATGCATGCAAGGCAAGCACTCTACCACTGAGCCCTCTTCCCAGCCCTTCATTTATTTTTGAACAGTGTTATACCCTCCTTTATTTTCTCCCACATTTCTCCCCCCCCAGTTGTAAAGTTCATTTCGAATATCAAGTCTAGCGCATATCACTGCTGAATTGGTTCACCCTTTGTCCCGCCATTTCTGCAATTCCCTTTCCCCTCTTCAAATTAGATAAACTTATAAGCAAGACAAAGGGTACAGAAATGAAAAACAATGATGAAGGGAAATGAATCAAAAGACAAAAGGAAAAAAGAAATAACTGCAAACAGTACAATAAAAACACCTCATGTTTCCATTTCTTGGAGTTCATTATGAGGAACATCAGTTGGTCTTTTCATGCCCTTTTCCCTGTTCTTCTCCCATGGGAAGATCAACCCTTGACAGAGGGCATGCATCTTTAGCAGGGCCTCTCTGCAGACAGGTTGTACAGAGGAAGAGACACTGAATGTGCAGAGGTAGACGCACCGAATGTTATTATTCTCACCACCTACCTGCCACTGCTTTGGGGCAGCTGAGGTTCTTGGACAATTCCCTCAACCTGTGTCTACAAAAATGTCTGCATATGTTCTACTTCCCAGTAGAAATATGCCTTTGTAACTGAACTCCTGAGAAAAGATTCTCAAAGATGCATGCACCCTTGGGTGTTCCGTTGAGAGGGAGTAATTGGGAGCTGACCATGCTGAACTGCTCTTAGGAAGCCCATGGGAAGGTCCATGTGGGGCTGAACCATAGACGTCTCATTAGCTCTATGTACTAATCCCAGCAACACTGGTGGGAACACAACAGTCAATAATAAATAATCTTAATGAGGAGTATGGCAAAGCAGAAGGGAGTGAATTTGCATTTTGTCTTGTTTGCTAAGACATACTTGTCAGTGATGGAAATGTGAGGAGATGAGACTGACAAGATTTCTGGGTTGTCAGCAAACTTAGAGACAGCCTATCTTGACCTACATGTAAGCTGTTTTAAAACATTTACTGCTGCCTATTTCTAAATCATTTTTTTTACTACCTCTCGTGTTGTCACTTCTACCTCTCTCTGCAGTATTTCTTTCTATACATAAGCTGTTTTGCCATTTCCTCCTCTTTAGTTCAAGTTTGTGCAGTCTGCTACCTGAGAGTTTTGGCCATTTCCTGATAAATAATTCTTAATTTCTGGCATAAATCATCTCCCCATTGTGTGCCTGTTTCTCTAGCCTTTATGTGCAATGTGCAATACTTTGTGCTGTCACAGAGTTGAGTATTTCCTTTATTTGAGTTGAGTATCTACCTTCATTTAGCACTTACACATTGTTGACCTGCCATGTGTGAGTCATTATAGCTGCCTCATATATTTAGCAGGGACATTTGGCTAGAAACAGTCCTCCCTTATGGTTGTAGTGTTTGAACTCAGGGATTTCTGCTTGACAGGCTGGTGCTCTACCACTTGAACCATGCCTTCAGTCCTGCCTTTTGCTAATTATTTTGGAAACAGATTCTAGTGAACTTTTCTGTGCAGGCTGCCCTCCAAATGTTGGCCTCTTGAGTAATTTGGATTATAGGAGTGAGCCACTGGGTCTTAAGACTGCAATTTAATTTTTTTCTTTAGTTTTTTTTTAATAGTTTATTGTAAAGATGCTATACAGAGGGGTTACAGTTACATGAGTAAGGTAATGAGTACATTTCTTGTACTCATTGTACATTGTACAATGTACTCGTTTTAATATATGTTTTTATTGTAAAGATACTGTACAGAGGGGTTACAGTTACATGAGTAAGGTAATGAGTATATTTCCTACTGAGCATTGTTAACCTCCTCCTTTGTTTTTCTGCTACCATCCCTTCTCTCCCTCCCACCCCAATTCCCCCCCCCAAGTTGTAAAGTTCTTTTTCAACATACTGTCTTGTATATCTCATTGTTACAATGGGTCAACCTGTATCTTTGTTTCAGCATTTTGTTGTTTTCCTCCTCCTCCCCAAATTAAAAAAATGTATATACAAGATGCAGGTCACTGGAATCAAATACAGTGAAAGCAGGTGTTATACCATGTGGGAAGAATAGACAAAAGAAGCAAAAACATCACATAGTACTTTATAAGTACGTTAAAAACAACAGCAACAAAGATAAAACCTCTTGTGTACCTATCTTGGGGTTCATTTTGCTTAGCATCATCTTATATGGTAAAGTTCATTTCTGACATAATGTCTTGTGAGTATTTTTGTTGCAGTGGGTCATGCTTTGTCTTACTTTGAGCATTTTGTTATTCCCCTTCCCTTTCCTAAATTAGATAAATGTATATATAAGGCAGAGGGTATCAGAATCAAAGACAGTGATTGCCAGGGATAAACCAATGGAAAAAGAATAATGAAGTAAAATAAGAAGAAAGAACTAGATATAGTACATTGGCGATAACAAGGTCAACAACCAAAAAATGACCTATTGTTTCCATGTCTTAGAGTTCATTTCAATCAGCATCATTTTGTATGGTCATATGTCCATAGCTTATTGAGCTACTATGATTTTCTGCCAGAACCATCTTAGGCATATACTAATTATTACAAATGAGGGAAACCATAGAGCCTATGTTTCTTTGGGTCTGGCTTACTTCATTTAATTTGATTTTTTCCCAAGACTTTCGTTTTCCTCAGAAAAGAGGTGATATCATTCTTTGTGATAGAAGCATAAAATTCCATTTTACACATACACACACATTTTCTTACTCCATTCAGCTACTAAGGGGCATCTGAGTTGGTTCCACATCTTAGCTACGGTAAATAATGCTGTGATAAACATAGTTGTGCTGGTAGCTTTAGTGTGGCCTAGCATGTGATGACTTGGGATAAATGTCCAGGAGTGTGATTTCTGGGTCATAGGGGACTTCTATGTTTAGTCTTTCGAGGAACCTCTGTACTGCCTTCCAGAGTGGTTGAACCAGCTTACATTCCCACCAACAATGTAGTAGTGTTTCCTTTTGGCCACACCCTGCCAGCATCTGCTATTATTTGTTTTCTTGAAAATGGGCATTCTACCTAGGGTGAGGTGGAATCTCAATCTGTTTCTTATTTGCATTTCTTTTATGGCCAGCAACATTGAACATTTCTTCATGTGTCTATTGACCTTTCTTATTTCCTCTCCAAAGAAGTCAGTTTTTAATTCTTTAAACCACTTATTAATGGTGTGTTTCTCTAAGGATTTGTTATTGGAGGGGTTAATTTTTTGAGCTCTAGGTATATTTTATATGAGACCCTTGTCTGTTGTATAGCTAGTGAAGACCTTCTCCCAATCTGTGGGCTTTCTAAAGAAACCCATAGACTCCTCTCCCAAATTACTTGAGCTGACCCAAAACTTTGTCAAAGTAGCAGGGTATAATTTTTTTTTGGGGGGGCGGTCTGGTTGTGGGGCCTGAACTCTGGGTCTGGGTGCTGTCTCTCAGCTCTTCAGCTCAAGGCTAGCACTCTACCACTTGAGCCACAGCGCCACTTCTGGCTTTTTTCTTTTTGCTTATGTGGTGCGGAGGAATTGAACCCAGGGCCTCATACATGTAAGGCAAGCGCTCTACCACTGAGCCACCTTCCCAGCCCCCATCAGGGTATAAAATTAAACCACAAAAATCAGTAGCTTGTCAGGTGCTGGTGGCTCATACCTGTAATCCTAGCTACTCAGGAGGCTTAGATCAGTTCAAAGCCAGCCCAGGCAAGAAAGTCTGTGAGACTCTTATCTCCAATAAACCACCAGAAAACCAGAAGTGGAGCTGTGCAGGTGGTAGGGCCCTAGCCTTGAGCTGAAGAGCTGAGGGACAGCGTCCAGGCCCAGAGTTCAAGCCACACGACCCACCAAAAAAAAAAAAAATCAGTAGCTTTTCTGTATGTCAATAATTAGAAGAACAAGGCCGAAATTAAAAAAAAACAACTCCTTTTGTAATAGCCTCTAAAAAAATAAAATACATAGGAATTAACTTAATCAAAGAACCTCAATAATGAAAACTTTAAAAACTTAAAAAAGGAAATTAAAGCAGATTTAAGGAAGTAGGAGAACCTCCCATGCTCCTGAATTGGGAGAATTAACATCATGAAATGGCAATACTGCCACAACTTCAATGTGATACCTATCAATAGCCCAACAACATTTGTTAATGAAATAGAAGAAGCAATCAAAAATTCATATGGAACAATAGAAGACCCTAAATAGCAAAAACAATCCTTAGCAGAAAAAACAGTGCTGGAGGAATATCAATACCAAACTTCAAACTCTATTTTAATGCCATAGTTATTTAACAACAACAAAAAAAAAAAAAAACCCAGCATGGAATTAGCACAGGAACAGGTCTGAGGACCAATGGAATAGAATTGAAGACCCAGAAAATGATCACACAGACCTATGGCCACCTGATCTTCGATAAGGGAGCCAAATTATCAGATGGAAGAAAGACAGCCTCTTCAGCAAATGGTGCTGGCAGAATTGGCTGTACACATGTAGAAATTTGAAGTTAGGTCTTTATATATCATCCTGTACCAGAGTCAACTCCAAATGGATCAAAGACCTTGAGGTAAACACAGAGACCCTGAAAATATTACAGGAAGGGATAGGAATATGCTAAGGCTCCTCAGCACAGGTCAAAACTTCCTAAATAAAGATCCAGAAACACAACAAATCAATGAAAGGCTGGATAAATGGGATCACATTAGAATGCAGAGCTTCGGCATGGCAAAGGACATAGCTAGCAAGATACATACATTGCGATTATAAAATAACCTTCCAGAGTCTATGGTCTTTATCTAGGACCAACCCAGTCCTCAAAAGTTAGCTTGGGAAAATTGAAACCTGAATTACATTTTCGAGAAGTCTTCTACAAGCTTTGGAATCTTTTGTCACTTAGCCCATCTTTGGAGTTGCATTCTTTTGGAAGGAGATAGTTGGCATTCCTTTGCCTCAACTCTGTACCCCAGCTCTCCAGGTTCCTCTGTTCTGTGGGGCCCTATTCCCTAGCAGGACAGAGGTGCAGGACAGAGGTGCGGCACACTAAGCTCTTCTGTGTTCTGCTTTCATGATTCTGGGTCATACTAATCATATTCTCTTCCTTGAAGGAAATGCTTAAAGGGGAATGCAGTGGGATAGCTAAAGACTCTCATGTTTGGCAGTGTGGCAGGAACAGACAGCAATAAATATCTACTGAGTCAGAATAGAGCAGGGTAGAGTATCCAACAGTTGTGCTTCATACTACTCTACTAGAGTTAATACTATTTTGAGACATTTGTTATATTAGAAAAGTGGGAATTTTTTTCTTTTATAGGTAGTTATCCCAGAGTAAATAAGGATTTGTTTTGATTTTGAACTTGAGCATAAGAGAATACTACTATATGGATGCTTTGGTTTCTGTCAGTAAGGCCCACCAGAGAAAAAAATTGGAATTGTTAATTTTTCTGAAGCATATTCTCAGCCATGCATGGGAGCAAATGATATTCCCCCCTCCCTGTCTTTTACACTATGATGGATTTTTTTCTCCAGAGGAAAAGGTCCACACAACATGCTAATCTTTCCTTCTGATAGGCTCTGGTTGAATTGCCCCTGAATTTGTACCATTTACTGATGAAATGATACTTGACATTAAACAGTGTTGTATGGTAATATTTGCAGCACCTGGGGAGAAAATCAAGGCAGGCGTTAGTAAGGCCGCTGCTGTGTGAGTGGCAGCCTCTTCTATCTTTCCCAGAACTGGCTGCATGTGTGCTTGCTCATTTTTGACTTGACTTTCCTCCTGAGACACCATTTTCACAGAACAAAAGATCTGCACCACCAGAAAGAGTTCAAATGTACAGAATTATTACAATGAACTACGTTGAGTTTGGGAAATTGCCTGCCCAGCTGCCTGGCCGAATCCCCTGGAGGCTTTGGTATAACATTTTAGTTTAGTTTTGTTTTTAGGTTTTTGTTTTTGCAATGTGCAGAACAACAGCCAGTCCAAAAACTCTACAAATCAGACTATCTGTTGGATTATGAAGTTCTGCTCAGACATGTAGCTCAGGAAAAATTTGTAAATTTTTCCTAAAAGGGGCAAAATATAATTGGCTTTAGGTTTTATATCTCAAAGTATTTTTGATTTGGCAAACTGCTTTTGGCCTTCAAACTAAGTAAAAATAGATAATTACTCATGCTTGTAATCATAGCTACAAAGAAGCTGAGGTCTGAAGACTGGTTTGAAGCCAGTCTGGGCAAGACAAGTCCGTGAGACTCATTTCCAATTAATCATCCCCACTAAACCCAAAAGTGGGGCTGTAGGCTCAAGTGGTAGAGAACTAGCCTTGAGCACAAATCTTAGGGACAGCATCCAGGCCCTGAGTTCAAGCTCAGGACCAGCACACACGCACACACACACACACACACACACAGAGGAAAACATAATGATTATTTGATAAGATTCTCCTTTTGTAAGTCTTTGGAGTTCATACAAATATGCACATTCTCTATATTCTGTCTATTGCCAAGAAAAGAAAATAGCACAGAAAATTCACATAACTATCTCAATACTGGGCAGTTTGGGGAGAACACTCAGCTTAGCTAAAATGAGAATTTTACTTTGCGACATGGAGTAGAAAGATGAAGAGCATCAAGAACCCTGGGATAGCCGGGTGCTGATGATTCCTGCCAGTAATCCTAGCCACTGAGGAAACTTAGATCTGTGGATCAAGGTGCAAACCCGACCCAGGAAGATAAATTCAAGACACTCATCTTCAATTAACCAGCAAAATGCTGGAAATAGAGATGTGGCTCAAGTAGGAGAGCAACAGACTTAAGCAAAACAACTAAGCAAGAACATGAGGCCTTGAGTTCAAGCCATAGTACCAGCATGTGTGCACGCGCGTGCGCGTGCACACACACACACACACACACACACACACACACACAATATCCTGGGGTCAGACCTTACTTCTAAAGCTTTGTAACTGCAGTGTTTAGCCTGGACTCAGTCATTGTTTTCCTAGCTGTGTCCCGCTGAGTAGTTTCTCCCATAAGGACTGTAGGTTTGTTTGTGAGGGAGAATGGGAATTCATGGACAAGTAGATGCTAGAAATGGTGCACATTGTCTCACATGGAATCACAACTTACCCAGATTGCTTTGTGTGCAGCAAGTACAATCAGGTGCCGTGGTATGGAGTTTGTTTGCTTTGTTTGTTCAATGACAGTCTATGCACATTTATCACAGTGGGTTACTGGGGGGACAATCAGACTGAAACATTCTTGTCACCCAGTGATGCTGCAGCTGCCACCGTCTCAGGCCAGGGTGTTTCTCATGTTTGTGGTGATGCTTGTGGAAACAGATCCAGTACTAGGCCAGTATAGTCAGAACATCGAGTGTAGTACATAACACTTGGTGATGATAATAAATGGTTGTGTTCCTGGATGAAGTATTACTTGTGCAGTGTTTTTATTGCTACGTCTGCAGTCTGCACAGCTAGCCAGCGTCTGCCTCCTTGACCGTCTCTCTCTCATGACTGCACTGTCCTGCACAGGACACACCACCTTGCAGAATAATGAGACTCCCTTTATTGAATCCTACCTACTTGACATGGAGTCTTTGTTCTAATAGTGAAAACATGATGAATATACACCAAACTTACATATCAAAATGTAGAAATGTAGGGAGATTATTAAAGGTGGCTAAGAATGGGGGAATGAGAAGAATTTTTAAAGTAGTTTTAATTTCTTTTTTGAGGGTACTGGGGCTTTAACTCAGTGCTTTTCACACTTCCTTAGCTTTTTCTGCTCAAGGCTAGGACTCTACCATTTGATCAGCACCACCACTTCAGCTTTTTGCTAATAAATTGGAGATAAGGGCCTCAGATTTGTCTGTATGAGCTGGCTTCAACTTCCATCACCAGGCCTTAGACTCCTGCATAGCTAAGACTACAACTGTGAGTCACCATGCCTGGCTTAATTTGGAGCAAATTTAATTTGGAGCAAGTAATTAAGAAATATCTTTACCTTTGTTCCACCAGTATTTTCTAAAAGGCATTTTGTTGCTGTTGTTAACTGCACATCTATTTACATCTCATAGAGTTAATGTCGTGGGGCAGTTTGAGAAACAGTGGACTGGCTACTTCCCCAAGGCCTCCATGTTAAATGATGGCACCCCTAATTTGCATGATGCCAATTTGGTTCTCTTCATGAGCATTAAGGAGAGCTCTAGTGTATGCTGATTAGCCAAGCTTCACTCTTTTGCCCAAAGAGAATTTTTTGAGGCACTTTGTTAGACACTGTAAGAAAAAGAAATAAGGTCTAGAACTCTCCCTCAGAGCCCTGCAGTCCAATTGGCAGTTACATAATTTAAACACAGGAAAGAAAGTACTGTCAGAAATAAAGTTTAGAGCAGTGGTTCAAAATGAACTATCTGAGACTGCCATCAAACTACATCTTTGGTACCAGAATTAGAAACTCTGGAGAGAACCCAGCAGCGTGAGCTTACCAAGCCTTGGGATGTTCCTGATCCCTCTGGAGTTGGTGTCAGAGCAGGAGGTGCGGCTGACTTTGGACAGGGAATCTCTGAGGCCCCTTCATAGAATATGTGGCTAAACCTTAGATGCTGAGTAAAACTTGCAGACGTGGATGGGAGCAAAACTGGATTCCTAAAGGGGGCAAGAGCAAGGTGAGAGTCAATGTCACAGTAAAACTGAGGTCCTTCGTGTTTTTATTAGCAAACTGTGCAACCTTGTCTGTAGCATGTTACCTCTCAATTGGTTTCCTTGGTCATAAGACTGGGGAATGGGCGAGGTCATTTTCTTATCCTTTGGCTCAGTGTATCATACAATATCATTAATAGCATGAACATGAATTACTAGTGATCTAATCACCCAGTATATTAGAGAGAGAGAGAGAGAGAGAGAGAGAGAGAGAGAGAGAGAACCTGTTTTCTTCTTTGTAAGCAGTCATTAGTATGAGCTAGAGAGTGCAGTTCTCTCCCAAGTGTGTCATACCGACAGTCTATAACTGATTTCAGGAGCAAAGACCCAGAACAAAGAGCAGTACCATGAGGAGGGTAATTTGAGCAGTATTGGCGTGGGCTGCTCTGGGATGTGGGGTCTGGCAGGACCTGGCCGCTCTGGGACTCAGCATCACAAGGACAACTCTTGCTCAAACTCCTCAGGAATTAACCATCAGGTCTGAGGAGGAGCTGCACTTACCCAAGTTAAGTGTGCCAGTGGGAGGAGAGCTGTGACAACAATTCATCACCATATCATCATGGTCAGGACTTCTCTCTGACATCAATGCCAACCCCAGGAACAATTCTGGGACATCTGGAATGTAGCTTTGATATGGAGACGGTGCCCACAGGATCATCCGTCCTCTATGCAATTTCACTAGTTCCATTTGTCATCCTACTTCTAATTTAGTTATAATGCTGCTTATAACAATTACTGTGTGTCAGGTCCTGCTATGCCTTTTCCCCTTCTACTTGCCCTTCCGCTTCCACTTTCCATTCCCTCCTCCCCTCCCCTTCCCCCTTTACACTCTCTCTTTCCCTCTCTTCCTCCTTCTCTAGGCTTCTAAGAGTTGGTGTGATTACTGGTGTGTACCACTATGCCCAGCCTAAGTGTTCCCATGACAGTGGGGACTATTAAAAATCTTCATTTACTCATTTACAGAAGAAGAAGTAGAGACTTCAGAAACTTAGAATATTAGTCCCAGGTCACACAGCCAGAAAGTGTTGGGTTGAACTCAGGCTTTCTTTACGTTTGGGACAACTATAACTGTGCTTTGATTTTGGTCATAGGAAGATATCCTGTCTTTTTCCTGTGCTGAGGTTTTTCCTGTTGGGAAGGAGTATGTGGAGTAAGTCGTGAAGTTTCTCTCCTGTGATTCACAGATATCATGTAGTCTCAGATATGCCTTCATGACAATATCTAACAATTACATATGTACTCTATAACAGAAACCACATGAAGTACTTTATTAATTCAAATCCCATTAATGATGAAAAATTTCAGCACTGAGAGGTTTAAACACATTGTTCAAAGTGGCACAGCTGGTTAATATCAGAGCTGGCAAACACAGGCAGCCAGTAGTCAGTGCTTCCTATAACTGGCACTGTTCTTGTGTAGCTGATGGTGTTGCCACAGCACTTACCCATCTGCGCTTTTGCACTTTAAATACCCAGTACCTTTATACCAAGACCACCTAGAAGGGGAGGGTTTTCTTCATGATTCTTTTTGTGTCACAGCCTTTCATAGCATCCTTCTGGAGAACTTTCTATGTCTTGCTAACGAAGTTTTCAAAATGAGTAACAGGAAGAGATGAAACATGTGTTTATGGTCGAGCGAGTAGCATTGCCAGGCTACAAAACCCAAGTGCAGGCACCTGGGAAGTCACAGCCTTGCTGGATACTTGGCTTCTGTGACAGCAACTCCCTGCTCTGGAAGTCTGTGGCTCTTTGTTCTCAGAGAGATAAATCTGAGTCCCACATCAAGATCCATCCTGATAGAGCGAGAGGGCAGGATGAGGTGGCACTACATTAGATAACTTCAGAGATTGCATAAAAATTTATCCATTATAGTATGAAGTTGTATAAATTGGCTCTAAGGTTGAAAACAGTGTTTTCTGTAAAGCAATCCAGAAAAAAACAATAGAATAAATCCAGCCATCTGGAAAGCAACTGACACACTATCCTAACTACCATTATCAACATCACAGTTTGGCCTCAATGTGGAAAAGCCATATTTGCTTCTTTTCAGTTTAAACAGTAGTCTTGTCATAGGAAGAAAGTAAAGAAGGAAGAAGGAAGAAAAGAAAAAAAAGGAGGAGGTTGGAGAGGAGGAGGAGGAAGAGAAGGAAGATAAAGGGCAGGGAAAAGTAGACAAAGAAGTGGCAGCCAAAACTGTATTCTATTATTTAATTTCAAAGTTATATTGAATTCTTAACTTCTAGCATTTGTGTATTTTCAAATCAATGAAAAAATACTCAATACATTTTTTGTGCCAGATAAGGTTTTTTTTTTCTCCCTCTGCAAAAAGAAGATACAAAAGCCATGAGATATTTTGACTTCAACACAGAAGTTGACAAACTTACTCCTATTTCAGTTTCTTGGAGTTAAATCTAAATTTTAATGCATAACAATACTATTCATTTAAGCATGTTTTGGAGCATTTTCAATCTGTGTTTAGTACTATTCATTCTGATTTATAAGACAAAAAATATCTAGTGGCATATTTTTTGGGAAGGAAAAAATGTGGTATGCAGACATGTTCAAGTTAAATAGTCAAACTGAAGGAAGTGTGTTCCTACCATGACATTATTGTTTGCTTTGAAAAATTCTTAGTAGAGTTTACAAAGTCAGCTACTTGCCTAGGAAGGAGCAGTCCCAGGGGGAGTAATGAAGTGTCAGAATTTATAGTACCCCAAATGATAGGGATTCAAAGATCTAAAATTGCTACATAACCCAGTGAACCCTAATTATGGTCACACATTATCACTTGATATTACTTCTGAGCCAGAGTGATGTGAGACCTGGTATCAAGGGAATCTGTTTATTTTTAATGTTCTTAGTGCTTCATCTGGAAACTCGCGTGATTGCAGTGGGTGATAGTTAGGGTTTATTTTAAGCTATATAATTTTTGGCTTTTGTTTCTTGAAGTAGGATATGTTTATTTTGAGGAATTTGAAATGTGAACATATTAAAGGCTCTGACATCAGATTACATCTATACTGTTTATGGTGGTCAGTCTTGGTTCTTGGTGTCCTGGATAAGGGATTGAGAGGGGACACAGACACAGACCCTCCCCACACACACACACAAGCAAAGTACCAAAGGAAGGAGTTGAACAGAGAAAATGAGAAAATGAAAACATTCCATTAAGTGGGAGGGTTGAGCTGGGCACTTAGGAATCAAGTGTTTGCTGCCAATTTCTAGCTCTTTAGGGTTTAAGGAATATAGAAAAAGTGTACAGTAATAGAAATGTGCTGGATATTAAAAAAAGAGATCATGACTCAATAGCTTTTTAGAAGAAATTTAAGCATGTGTAAGATTGCCATCCCACAATTTTAAGAGAATGGATAAGACACAGTCTATATGCATGAAGCCTTCTGAAAATATCACCAGAACACAGACATTTCTGTTGCATGTAAATCATCCTAGGGTTAAAACTGGCCTATGGTTTTCTACCTCCTAGGAAGAAATTCTAACCACAAACTAACCACAAGGAGGGTATTCCTCCTGGTAAGGAGGTACAAGGTATGGGTGTTCCCCAGGGCACTACTAGGAGAGGGTGGTTTTGGCTTTCTTTCCTTGCAGCTAACCTGTCTCCAAACAGTTACTTTGTATTCAGCAAACCAATATGGTTGCCAGCTGTTTTGTATTGGATGTGGGGGGGTACAATACTATCACACACATACATACACAGACACAGACACACACACACACACACACACACACACATATGACATCAGCTTTCCTTCAGGATGGCTACGGGAAGAAGGCAGAGGTACAGAATCTGCTAAGCTACACTGAGCATGGGGTAGGTTTTTCTCCCTGATGGCAATGGAGTTCGGACTGTTCTGGATAAGTGTCAACAGAATTTTTCTCTTACGCAATCTCTGCTGTTTATGGTAATGAATGGGAAAAGAGGTAGACACTGACATGCGTTTCATTGGAGGACTGAGGTGCTCCTGGATTTTCTTTATCAAATTGGAGCGAGGCATGTGCATCTACCTTCAAGAGCCTGCCTCACTCTACCATGGTCAGAGTGGAGTTTAGAAGACCTCTGCTGCTTTGCTGTGTTTGCATAGGATGTTAGAGCGGACTGAGGCATTTGAGTCATCATCAAACCTTCTACTACTCTGTTCTGATCTCGAGTCTCTCTTGTGTTTATCAAGAATGTGTAATGTTTTAAGATATTCACTTTTAGTAGGGGAATGTGTGTGTGTGAGCATGTGTGTGTGTGCACCTACCAGTCCTGAGGCTTGAACTCAGGTGTGGGCACTGCTCCTGAGCTTTTGTGCTCAAAGTTAGAATTCTATCCCTTGAACCACAACTGTACTTCCAGCTTTTTTTGGAGGTTAATTGGATATAAGAGTCTCACTGACTTTCCTGCTCTAGCTATTTTCAAACCACCATTCTCTGATCTCAGCCTCTTGAGTAGACAGGATAACAGGCAGAGTCACCTGTGGGCACTGGCTTTTATCACATTTTTTTTGACTGAAAGTATTACTTTTGGTCACTTAGTTGTTTTGTTTTGGTTTTTGTTTTTTGTTTTTGGTTCCGGTCATGGGGCCTGAACTCTGGGCCTGGGCGCTGTCCCTCAGCTCTTCAGCTCAAGGCTAGCGCTCTACCACTTGAGCCACAGCACCACTTCCGGCTTTTTTCTTTTTGTTTATGTGGTGCTGAGGAATCGAACCAGGGCCTCATGCATGCATGGCAAGTGCTCTACCACTGAGCCACCCTCCCAGCTCACTTAGTTGTTTTTAAAATAAATTTTAACTCAAAGTTTTTTTCTTTTTCTAGATTTTATACTATATTAAAATTGTATTTTATATTAAAATTGTATTTTATATTATATTAAAACTGTCTGCTTCAAACAAGTGTGAGTGCTAGTGACTCACACCTATAATTTTTTCTCCTGAGGCTGAGATTTGAGTTTCTTGGTTTAAAGCCAGTCCAGGCAGAAAAGTTTGTGAAACTCCTATCTCCAAGTAACCAGAAGAAAGCCAGAAGTAGAGATTTGGTTCAAGTGGTAGAATGCCAGCATTAGAGAAAAACCCAAGCAAAAGTGTGAGTCTGTGAGTTCAAGCCCCAGTACTGGCATGCTTGTGTACATGCACACACACACACACACACACACACACACACACACACTTCATATCAGTTTCCTAATCCTTCTCTCCTTCTCTTCTAATTTAATTGGTCTTTTTTCTTTCTGTGTTTCTCCCTGCAGAATGGAAAGATGATGCAATGGATGTGATTATGGGACTCTGTGTGGGTGCGCGCCCTCCTTCTTGGCTCATCCTGCTGCTCCTCAAGTTGTTGGCCACCGTCTCCCAGGGGCTGCCCGGGACGGGCCAGCGGGGCCTCCACTTCACACGCCCCATGTATAATGCTACAGTGCATGAGAACTCAGCAGCCAGGACCTACGTCAACAGCCAGAGTAGAATGGGCATCACCTTGACGGACCTCTCCTGGGATGTGAAATACAGAATTGTATCAGGAGATGAGGAAGGCTTTTTCAAAGCTGAGGAAGTGGTCATTGCCGATTTCTGTTTTCTCCGGATAAGAACTAAGGGTGGCAATTCTGCCATATTGAATAGGGAAATTCAGGACAATTATTTATTGATGGTAAAAGGTTCTGTCAGAGGAGAGGATTTGGAAGCATGGACCAAAGTGAACATCCAGGTTTTAGACATGAATGACCTGAGACCTCTGTTCTCCCCGACAACGTACTCGGTTACAATAGCAGAAAGCACACCCCTGAGGACTAGCGTAGCCCAGGTCACAGCAACAGATGCAGATATTGGATCCAATGGAGAATTCTACTATTACTTTAAAAACAAAGTTGATCTCTTTTCAGTTCATCCCACAAGTGGTGTCATTTCGTTGAGTGGACGGTTAAATTATGATGAGAAAAACAGGTATGATCTGGAAATTCTGGCGGTTGACAGAGGGATGAAGCTCTATGGTAACAATGGAGTGAGCAGTACCGCAAAGCTTTATGTTCACATTGAACGTGTAAATGAACACGCCCCAACCATCCATGTTGTCACTCACGTCCCTTTCTCCCTGGACCGGGAGCCCACGTATGCAGTGGTGACTGTTGAGGATCCTGATGAAGGAGCCAATGGAGAGATTGAATCTGTTTCCATTGTTGCAGGGGACCCATTAGATCAGTTCTTCCTGGTGAAAGAAGGGAAGTGGATGAATGAGTATAAAATCAAGGAGAGGAAGCCGGTTGACTGGGCAAGCTTCTCCTATGGCTATAATCTCACTCTTCAAGCAAAAGACAAGGGGTCACCTCAGAAGTTTTCAGCACTAAAGTCAGTCTACATCACCAACCCCAAGAGAGATGCTGTCAAAGTTAGATTTGAGCAAGAAACCTACGATGTGAGTATAAGTGAATTCTCCCCTCCTGGGGTTGTGGTTGCTATAGTAAAATTAACTCCTGAACCCCGAGATGTGGAATACGAACTATCTCCTGGTGAGGATGCCGAATACTTTAAAATAAATCCTCGGTCAGGCCTGATTGTTACAGCCCAGCCACTGAATACTGTCAAGAAAGAAGTATACAAACTGGAAGTGACAAACAAGGAACGGGATTTAAAAGCACAAGTTACCATTGGCATAGAAGATGCAAATGACCATACCCCAGAATTTCAGCAGCCATTGTATGACATTTTTGTGAATGAAAGTGTCCCAGTAGGGACAAGTGTCTTAACTGTCTCTGCTTCTGACAAGGATAAAGGAGAGAATGGGTACATCACTTACAGTATTGCCAGCCTAAATCTGTTACCATTTGCCATTAACCAGTTTACAGGTGTTATTAGCACAACTGAAGAATTGGATTTTGAATCCTCTCCAGAGACGTACAGGTTCATCGTGAGAGCCTCTGACTGGGGTTCGCCTTACCGCCACGAGAGCGAGGTCAATGTGACCATTCGGGTAGGAAATGTGAATGACAACAGCCCTCTCTTTGAAAAAGTGGCTTGCCAGGGAGTTATTTCCTATGACTTTCCAGTCGGGGGTCACATCACTGCTGTCTCAGCAATCGATATTGATGAACTTGAACTTGTAAAGTACAAAATCATTTCTGGAAATGAACTTGGTTTCTTTTATCTAAACCCAGACTCTGGTGTTTTACAGCTTAAAAAGTCACTGATGAATTCCGGCATGAAAAATGGCAATTTTGCCCTCAGAATTACAGCGACAGATGGGGAGAATTTTGCAGACCCCATGGCTATTAATATTTCTGTGCTCCATGGGAGAGCGTCTTCAAAGAGCTTCAGTTGCAGAGAAACTCGGGTGGCTCAGAGACTGGCAGAAAAATTACTCATTAAAGCCAAAGCAAATGGAAAGCTGCATGTGGAAGATGGATTTCTTGACTTCTATTCGGTTAATAGGCAAGGGCCACATTTTGACAAGTCCTTTCCCTCTGATGTGGCTGTGAAGGAGGATCTGCCCGTTGGTGCTAACATCCTGAAGATCAAAGCCTATGATGCTGATGCTGGCTTCAACGGGAAGGTGCTATTCACAATATCAGATGGAAATACAGATAGCTGCTTTACTATCGACATGGAGACTGGGCAACTCAAAGTCCTTATGCCCATGGATCGAGAGCACACAGACCTCTATCTCCTTAACATCACCATCTATGACCTAGGCAACCCACAAAAATCGTCATGGAGGCTGCTGACCATCAATGTGGAGGATGCCAATGACAACAGCCCAGTATTTCTTCAAGACAGCTACTCAGTTAACATTCTTGAAAGTTCAAGTATTGGGACTGAGATCATTCAAGTGGAGGCCAGAGACAAAGACTTGGGTCCTAATGGTGAAGTGACTTACTCAGTCTTGACGGATACACAGCAGTTTGCCATCAATAGCTCAACGGGAATCGTTTATGTAGCTGACCAACTGGACCGAGAATTCAAAGCCAATTACTCTTTGAAAATAGAAGCCAGAGACAAGGCAGAGAGTGGTGAGCAACTGTTTTCCGTTGTCACCCTGAAGGTCTTTTTGGACGATGTCAATGACTGCTCCCCAGCTTTCATTCCCAGTAGCTACAGTGTGAAGGTTCTGGAGGATCTCCCAGTGGGCACTGTTATTGCATGGCTGGAGACCCGTGATCCAGACCTGGGGTTGGGGGGCCAAGTGCGCTATTCTTTGGTCAATGACTATAATGGGAAATTTGAAATAGATAAAGCGAGTGGGGCCATCCGCTTGAGCAAAGAGCTTGACTATGAGAAGCACCAGTTCTACAACCTTACAGTTCGGGCCAAAGACAAAGGGCGACCTGTGTCTCTTTCCTCTGTTTCGTTTGTTGAAGTGGAAGTGGTGGATGTCAATGAAAATCTCCACACCCCCTATTTCCCAGATTTTGCTGTCATTGGATCTGTAAAAGAAAACTCTCGCATTGGAACAAGTGTCCTACAGGTGACAGCTCTGGACGAAGACTCTGGGAGGGATGGAGAGATCCAGTACTCCATCAGGGATGGCAGCGGTCTTGGGCGGTTCAATATAGATGATGAGAGTGGTAAGTCACACATGTTGTTTCTCTCAAACCATCAACACTGGAAAAGAGAGGCCTGTTTCCTCACTTAAATAGCTTCACAAGTGACTTGGTATTTGGTGTACACGTTGCAAAGCTCAAGTTGGAGAGTGTTGCTTTGCTGGAAGGTCTGTGAAACAGTGCAAGTCTCAGTTCTGTGGTGTGCTTTCTCTTGCTCAGCAATCCTGCTTTCAGGTTATCTTTTGATAAGCGTGAGTAATTGTAACCTCTGTAGATTGTCCCTCTGACCCTAGCTAAATGATTGGTCCTGATAAAGTCAATTAAGTTGGGATTGGTTTTAGATTAGAACTGTGAAATTGATTTTCAAATGGATCTTATATAAGAATCTCCCTTTCCTTACTGCTGGAGTGTTGTTGCTTTGGTTGCTTGGTCTTTCGTGTTTAATGGGCATATTTCATCCTTGAAGGATGGATATTCACGTTGTTTATGCTTTATTAATCATGGGATTATGCTTTTAGAGATGTTAAATAATACAACACAGGAAGCATATTGTTAATTTTATTTATGAGTTGACTTTAAGACATTTTTTGAAATCATAGATTTTTATAGAACGTTAAGAGATGCAAACATTTGATCTACCATGGCCTAAGTTTTGATTGTGATTAGACTGGCTTGTAGGAAGTTATAGCTTTGTAGAGTTACATACAATATATCCGTAATGTTAGAAAATGAATTTAAAAAAATTATTACACATTGACCGAAAATTAATTGTATATATACTATCTCAATGAGATGTACAAAACACTATGTTGAAAATAAACTTTACAACATGAGGGGG
Organism: Dipodomys ordii; assembly: GCF_000151885.1. Taxonomy (NCBI): domain Eukaryota; kingdom Metazoa; phylum Chordata; class Mammalia; order Rodentia; family Heteromyidae; genus Dipodomys; species Dipodomys ordii. Next base: position 4,475,622 of record NW_012267330.1, on the reverse strand, counting down.
AAGGAAGGAGTTGGGAAGGTGGGGTGGGAAGGGATGGTAGGGGAAAAACAAAGGAGGGGGTAGCAATGTTTCATAGGAAAAGTACTCATTACCTTACTCATGTAACTATAACACCTCTGTACAGTATTTTTACAATAAAAAACAATAGGGAGCAAAATTGTCCCAATATTTTATTGCCCGTACCTGTTTATCTTTCATTGTAGGTATTAGTATTAAAATTTGTCATTGCTTGCCTTTAAATGTACATGTGTCTAGATACTCATGTATGTAAGTCTTCCTTTCTTAGCACTCTTCCTTTTGCATGTCTTAGTAGTTTCTAGACAGCTCAAAAGAAGCAGCTGTGTTCTCTATTCTTGTACAAATGCTAATGTTAATACTTTGTAGTTTTAGTGCAAATTTGTATTTGTTATCTAAAGGTCTACAACATTTTTAAGAGTGTTTTATTTGGTATCATGGTCAGTTCAGGATGGTACAAAATAAACTGAAATGGCTTTTAAACAGCAGGTGCTCATTTCTCTCAGTTGTGGAGGCTAGAAATCTGAGATCAGGTGACCATTAAAGTTAACATGAAGGCCTGCCCCTGGGCTTATAAACTGATGACTTCTTGCTGTGTCCTCCATGCTAGAAAAATAGAGTTTTAGTCTCTTTTTTTCTATAAGGGCACTATTGCTATCATGAGGGCCTCTCCCCGCCCCATCTCATTTATATCTAATGATTTCCCATATTACCCCCCCCCTTTATTTTGGTGGTCATGGGGCTTGAACTCTGGGCCTGGGTGCTGTCCCTGCACTCTTCAGCTCAAGGTCAGCACTACACCACTTGAGCCACAGTGGTTTATTGGAGATAAGAGCCTCATAGACTTTCATGCCTGGGCTGGCTTTGAACTGCGATCCTCAGTTCTCAGCCTCCTGAGTAGCTAGGATTTCAGGCATGAGCCACCAGTGCCCATTTTTAAGAGAGGCACACATTTCATTTACCATGGTCTAAGTTTTGATAGTGATTATAAGGGCTTGTAGGAAGTTATAGCATTGTAGAGTACATACAATATACTCGTAATGTTAGAAAATGAATTTTTTTATTTTATTTGTGAACATACTGTACAGAGGGGTTACAATTACATGGGCAGGATAATGCGTACATTTCTTACCAAGCATTGCAGCCTCCTCCTTTGTT